>NC_056746.1:440970140-441067640 GCF_019279795.1 Protopterus annectens | reverse complement strand
AGTGACAAAATCCTGGGCTTGGTACTTACCAATATGGGACAGCTCTGTTGCCCACCAATTGTAACCTCCTTCCTAGTGGATTAAGATCAGTCATATTCACCATAAGACTAAAGCTGGAAGAATTTTCCAATATCTTTGTATTTAGAGATTATTTTAAAGCTAATCTGCTATAACTAATTGATGACCTGGCTAAATTTAACATCCCCTTTAAACCTGATGACCCCACTCCATATGTGAAATCCTTCACAGCCAGATTATATGCATATGCAAATAGCTGCATATATGCATCTGCCTCCCTCCCCCATAAGTACATGCAATGACCAATTTACAAATAAACCCCTATGGTGGAATGCAAACATAAACAAGCTCTATAATTAAAAAAAAAACTCACTGCATGTAAAAATAAATGTAACTCTCAAAATACCAAAACCATTCCATATGGAAATCTGGTCCCTGATTAAATCAACCAACACTGGATATGAGGTAAAAATAGCCACTGAGGCAAAAGATCCACAAAGCTTTCTTTAACTATGTCGAATCTTTAGAAACAATAACCAGCACTGTATAAAGTTAGCAGTAAATGATACCACATAGTCTGATGCAGAGGACATAGCCAAGATAACATCAGACAAATTTAACTATAACTTCACCCCCTTCTCCCTACTTCCTCAGATCACATACCTGCATGTACACCCACCACTCTCCCAAGAACATGTCCTCAAAATACTAACCAAGGCCAAGAACATTGCACTTTTCAGGCTACATAGCATACCATGATGTCTTCTGACCAGCCTGAAACAGGACCTATCAAATCCCCTACAGAGTCTATTCAATGTCAGCCTCCAAAAAGGCTTTGAGACAGATGAATGGAGGACATCACCAGTCACTTCCCTTCACAAAGGTGTGACATTAACTGACCAGGGTAATTACAGACTAATAAGTCTGACTCACCTCATCTTCAAGGCTATAGAAAGGATAATCTTGTAATTAATAAAAAAGACATAGTATCCTACAAATACTTGACCCAAGTCAGTTTGGTTTTGTCAAGGGCAGATCCTGCCTATATAAACTGGTTGTTTTCTTTAAGAAGATTACTGATGCAATGGATGAGGGAAAATCAGTACATACTGCATATCTACACCTCACAAAGACATTCAACACTATCCCACACTCAGGTGTCATTGTTAATCTTTACCAGATAAATGTTAATCCCTATGCAACCTGTTGGATACCAAATTGTCTCTCTTACAGAACCTAGATAATTAGCTCAACCTTCTCCAAGAGATCCGTCTTTAGTGGCATACCATAGGGTTCAGACTTTGGGCTAGTTCTTTTTGGTATTTACTTCTCTGAGGTCTAAGCAGATGTTTCAGACTTATGGCTGACTATGTTTGCAGATGAATGTAAACTTGGTGCCATCATAAACTCTCCAGAGTACACTAAGATCCTCCAAAAAGGATTCTCCCAAACAAATAGCTGGTGGCAAATCTATGCATTAAAACTAACTGCCAAAAAATGTATAATAGTACTCTTCAGAAACCACAACATCCCCTGTAACTATCACATCAATAATGGTCCCCTGAAAATTGATTCAGTAGTGAGAGACTTGGGAAGTTATATAGACAATTAACTTGACCATGTATCAACTATTGCAAGAAACTTCTTTTCACTGCATACCTTATTAGTAAGGATATAGCATCCAGGTCCAGGAATGCAATCATTGTACTGGGGTTGGCACTTACTAGGCTGATCATTGAGTATAATTCCCATGTTGGTATGCACCTGTCAAACAACATGAATGACCACAATGCTTTCTCACCAAGAAAATCAAAGGCTCAGATTTAAAAAATATATATACTAACCATCTCAAAGCGATATACCTCTTCTCACTTTCATTCAGGTTACTGTAGGATGATCTCTACCTTGAATAAAAAGCCTCAACAGACCCTATATTTTCAGACCTACTTCACATCTACAAGTCTAATTGTGGCATTAGCATCCTCTAAAGAGATCAGTACCTATTCTGCAACATAAATATAAAATGTTGGAGGAATAGACATGTGTACCACTTTTTTGGAATCATCTTCCCCTGAACAAAAAGAAAAGCATTTATCTTACTCTAATAAGACATAATCAGGATGATTGGAGTGAAAATGCAAATACACTCTTGGTCTAGCACCCTCATCCATAATGGAGAGGGGCGATATGTAAATGTCTGATTGGCTCTGGATTATTCATACTTAAATACAAGGGTTAACAACTTCATAGGAATAAAAAGCAAAACACCAGGACTTGAAAATGGCTGTAGAATTCAGTATAAAAATCTTTATTCGACACAAGCGCTTTCGTGGGTAACCCCACTTTTTCCCATGTCTAATACATTTTAAAAACAGCTCTTAGTTTAAATATACACCCTTTTGGGACACATGATTAAAATCAACCAATACATTGTTCTGATGTGAACAAGCACTTTTAATTTAAAGCAACATTCTACAGGTACATGCCATTAACCGGGCTAGAAGTCTGAAATATATGTATACACTTCTGAAAACCTATTTGTAAAATATCTAAATTATAATTCAAACTTCCATAACACTTCAGTTTACAATCACAAGCACAGATTATATCTGCACATACTTACATTCTCCACTTGTATTCTCCAAAGCACATACAAGCCTGTAACGAGAAGTCAGTTATTTATCATGCAAACAATTCCACAGCACATCTTACCTAAAAAGCTGCCTAGACTTTAACTTTAGGATGCATGGGTATATATTCATTTAATCCATGACCTCTATCAGCCTTTAGTCTTACTATCCACTTAGCTTCAAGCTCTTCAGTGATGTTCCGTAGATCCCCCTCTCTTATACTCTCATATGTTCTCCCTATAACTAAAAATGTAAAGACATGTTCCATATCATTATTAATAGTGTGTCTAGCCAAAGCATTCACTTTGTTCTTTTTATGGATAGCATAAATGTGTACATGTATTCTTTCCTTCAGAGACCTGTCTGTCTTCCCTACATAAAAACTACGGCACACTGTCCAATGGGCCAAATAGACTAAATGGTCTGTTTCACAGCTGACATTAATGTCACACTCATATGTCTTTAACAGGTCTGGATGTTCAAACTTAGAAGTACTATCTATATATTTACAAAAATTACATCGGACACATTTTTTGTACCTTTTTCTATAGCTGACCCCGTAGGGCCATGCTTCCTATCATTAACCTTAGGCTGACATAACTGTCTCTTCAAAGATTTATAGTTCTTCAGTAAATACTTGGGTTTCATGTCTATTAGACTACTAATGCTCTTATCTAGTCTCAATATATTCCAATGTTTCTCTATCACATTCTTATACATCCATGCATCTTTAGAGTGATAGAGTGATATTCTAGTTTGTTTATTTTCTCTAATATTGTCTTTCTGCCCATCACCGTGTCCTTCTCTAAGGTCTTCACTCCTAGAAAAGTATGGTTTGGCCTTTAAACATCTCTGTTTACTCACTTTTTTGATACTAGTCTGTATAACATTAATATGATATTCCCTTTCTAACAAATTACTACTAGTTTGCTAAATTTGATGAACAAAATCTTCATCTGTCACATGCAGTCTTGAAGCTCTATAAAATTCATTCTGAATGAGATTTCGAAAAATATTTGGGGGGGCGCATACTATTTTTAGCTAATAAATGATTTACGTGACGTTCTTTCTTGTGCAGACGAGTGACCACAGTGCCATCATTTTTCTTATCGACACTAACATCTAAGACATTTACTACCTTCATAGAATATGTACGTGTAAACGTCAAAAATGTAGAGGTTTGATTAATATATTGCACACAGTCCTTCAGTTCTTCAGTGTTTCCTTTCCACAAAATGAAGAGGTCATCCACAAATCTCCTCAAAAAATAAATTATGTCTGCATAGGGGCCCTTCAATATGAACTTGATTTCCCACACTGCCATTATGGCATTGGCGTAGCTATTGGCACACGAGGTGCCCATTAGCTATGCCATTAGACTGCCAATAATGTTCTCCTCAAAAAACAAAGACATTGTTCTCTAACACGATGCTTAAAAGCTGACTTACTTAGCCCTTAGTCAAGCTCTTCAGTGATGTTCCGTAGCTCCCCCCCTCTCTTATTGTCTCACATGTTCTTCATATAACTAAAAATTTAAAGACATGTTCCATATCATTATTCATAGTGTGTCTGTCCAAGGCATTCACTTTGTTCTTTTTATGGATAGCCTAAATGTGCTCACATATTCTTTCCTTCAGAGACCTGTCTGTCTTCCCTACATAGAAACTATGGCACACTGTACAATGGGCCAAATAGACTAAATGGTCTGTTTCACAGGTGGCATTAATGTCACACTCATATGTCTTTAACAGGTCTGGATGTTCAAACTTAGAAGTACTATCTATATATTTATAGAAATTACATCTGACACATTTTTTGTACCTTTTTCTATAGCTGACCTTGTAGGGCCATGCTTCCTGTCATTAACCTTAGGTTGACACAACTGTATTTTCAAAGATTTATAGTTCTTCAGAACTAAGAGCTGTTTTTAAAATGTATTAGACATCTGAAGATGTGGGGTTACTCACAAAAGCGCTTGTGTTAAATGAAGATTTTTATGCTGGATTCTACAGCCTTCTCCAAGTCCTGGTGTTTTGCTTTTTATTCTGGATCTGTTTTGTGCAGGACAAGTCACGTCTAAAGCTTTGGTGGCAGTTTTGTGTTTTTTAACTTCATGGGAATGCTTGTCTAGGCTGATAAAGATCATCACAGAGTAATAGGCTAGTAAGTATCTGTGAACCTATCAATATTCTACAAAATCTTGGACAGTTGAAAGGTATGAATTTGTGTAATATATCAGCTTCATTTCTGGGTGCATTATCCCAACTTTCCATTAGATCTTGCAAGTCACCTGACATGTCATTCAATGTTAGAGGATTACTTAGTGCCGAGTGGAGATTTTTGTTGTATTTATGATCTGAAACTTGATAAGTCTCACTAAAAGCACACACAATGCAGGGAATGGCAATGGTTACCACAGAAATGATGCGTAATCCCGATTGTTGATGCTGAGAATGGCACTCAGAACAGGAGTCACAGTATTATTCTTAAGTCCACTGTTCATATTCAAGGCTGGATATTTCTTCTTATATGAAAGTATAAGGGAATGAAAGATACATGGGATAGAAATTTGCAGAAATGGTTATTATAACAGGAGGCCAGGTAAAAGTATTGGACTTTGGGAAAGGAACATGTGAAACAGGTAAACATTTTCAGGAAGAACTTTTGAAATTGCATAAATGAAATCTAAACATATAGAAACAATATGTTGTGAAGAGGAGAGTAAAGCTTTATAACCCAAGGTATAGGAGGAGATGGAGGCCTAGTAGGAGTGGGTGAAATTCTCGAGGTTATTAAGATCTTGCCTTAGTGTAAGTCTTGGAACACAATGGAATATATAAGGCTTTCTAAAAGAAGTGGAAAATGTGCATGCCCCATTTTCTGAAGCAAGAATACAAAAAAAGGACAGGGCAGAAGAAAGTTTGTTACCATTATCCTGAATGGAAATACTGATTATTAGAATTCCTAAGATATGGAAACCGGCCAAAGAATGCAGGTTATAGGGTATGATGTTTCTACTTGATGCAGATGTAAAATGCTTGCTGAAATCATGTTTTTCAGTTAGAATAAGTGACTTTTTTGTTTGATTAATGTGGAACAGTTAGGTTTTATCTCGGGGAGAAGGGTAATAAATAACACACGTAAAGTCTTTAATATGATGCTGTATGCTGTATTGCCTAAGCAAGGTGTGGCTGAAAGGATAGGGAATAATGTTAGTTTTATAAAACTTTGAGGGTGGCCACGGTGGTGCAGCGGTTAGCATTGTCATCTCACAGCAAGAGGTTCTCCAGTTCAATTCTCATCTGGGTTGCCTTCTGTGCAGAGTCTGCATGCCCTCCCTGTGCTCACGTGGGTTTTCTCCAGGTGCTCCGGTTTCATCCCACATCCCAAAGACATGCTGTAGGTGGATTGGATACTGTAAATTGGCCCTAGGTGTGAGTGTGTGTACCTTCTGTAGAATGTTGGGTGCTAGGCTGGCAACTCAACACCATAAAACTCCACTGCCAATCATGAACGGACATGTGATCCACTGTGGTGACCCCTAACTGGGAAAAGCCAGAAGAAGAAGAATTTTACAAAAATGTGGATATGAGGATATATTTCTAATATGGGTAATAAAACATATCACTCCTGAATGGCAAAACATATGTACAATAGAACAATATTTCATTATTTAAATATCAGTAAGGTTACCCATCAGCATTACCTTTGGGAGAAATACTTACAGAAACAAGTGTTGGGAGGGCATTAGATGAGGGCAGAATCTATGATCTCTGCAATATTTCTTTACAAGTTGATTACTTTGTCATATGTATGTGTCTAAGCTAAAGGAAACAGTCCTGGATGTGTTAATAGAGCTGAAAATACTGTCCCCGGGATTCATGAAGCTTGCGCCAGGCGCAGGCATAGCGTAGGTGGAATAACGCCAAATATGGTCATCGAGCGATTCAGGTACGATCCAATACCACGTGCACTACCGGCGTATGCCAGAACTGCACAGCCCTCAGCATAGGTATGCTAATCACCCCATGCGCAGTGTCGCACCATGCAAATGAAGGCAGAGAGTGATTCATGAAGTGGTGCAGGTGTAGTGTAATCCCACGGAAATGTAAACCAAAAAACACGGTTTACATATTCCCAAACAGAACATCGGAGCTATGGAAGCGGACCAGACTCATGTATTACAAAGTTAACATATGCCAATGGCGAAATACACAGCCAATGGCATAAGAAAAGATGCACAACACCTAAAAAACAACATTTAATGTCATGTCCACAGTAACGCACAGTACAACCGCAGGGCATGTGTGTGCAAACTGGAACATAAAGAAATTATATAAAAATGTCATAAAATCGCAATGCAATACAAATCAGGTTTACACCATAATACACAATGGTAGCCATGGAACACCACAACCAAGGTGCAAGGGTTGATAAGGGCCTGCGACAGTGTTCGGCGCAGTAACTATGAATTAGTAGTCAATGCCATGCAAATGAGGCAGATAATACTGAATCGCAAATGTCCTGCCGGATGAAGGTTATACCATACGGCACAGCGCTATAACACCGAGGAGTGGCTCAGAGGAGTTACATGACATCGGCAGAGGGGTGTGCCACCGTAGCAGTAAGCACATTGGAGCAATGCAAATCTGGCCTGGCCATTGCTAAGCAAAGCTGCAGGACAGGGGTGAGGAGGAAGGTATAGAATCATTTATCTGAGAGCACACATGGTGCCCAAAAGCGCATGTGTACGGGGATGAAAACATGCCCAAAACCCAGTAAGCGGATGCACGCACCATGAACAATAGCACAGACAGGAAGGTCAGGGGAAGAAAAGAAGGAAATGCCGACTTAGGGTAATAGGAGTACTAATGAGCAATCAACACCAATCAACTCACGGCGGCCAATCGACGGCAGCTGACAAGTCTGCTCGCAGAAACCTGCAAAACAGGATAGGGGAGGCATCGGAATGCAAAGAAAGGAGGGGAGGCATTGGATTGCAAAGATAGGAGATCTGTCATAGCAGAGCAAAGCAAACCGACAGTAGACCGGCAATAGCACACATTACGCAAGATACACCAGGTCTAGGAAAGTACAAATGAAAGCAGGCTGCTGGATGCATGCCAGAAAATGGTAGGTGGAATGTGCAGAAATGTAAAGGGAAGGTGAAGAGGTACTCCACGGCAGCCAAATGTAATTCAACACCAAAGGCACCACAATAGTAGTTCCGGTAGTAAAACACATAAGATACCCTGTAGCTACGATCGTACATACACACCCTATGACATCATCGGTGTTCACAGCACAATAGTATAAAGTGTGAAAGCACCCTACACACACCTGTGAATTCCCAAACACTGCACCATAGGTGTAAACACATGGGGAACTTTTAAAGTGTACATGTTGGGAGCTGCCATAGCTGTGATTCATCAGCATGTGTTAGAGACTGACGGTGTTGTGGAGGATGATGCCGACAACCACCGCAGGCCCCAGAGTAGGAGAAGAGTGCTCAGACCAAGGGTAACCTACCAGGGGCTACATGATCTGGAGATAGTAGAGCGTTACAGGGTGGACAGGGACATCTTACAGCAAATAGTGGAGCTGTGCCGGCCACACCTGAGAACCAGAAATAACAGAGGGGAACCCATCCCAGTGGACACGAAGGTATGTGCAAGCATGCGAATACTAGCCACAGATACCTTTCAAAGGCCAACTGGAGATATAATGGGGATCTCACAGGCATCAGCATCCAGGGTACTACACCAGTTCCTGGATGCCATGTTACCACATGCCAATGAGCATATATACTTCCCCCAAACTCAGGAGGAGTTGGCCAGCAATATGCGTCACTTCCACCATGTGGCACACTACCTGGAGGTACTGGGTGCGATAGACTGCACACACATACAAATCAAGTCACCACACGGTGAGCATGGTAGGCACTACATAAACCGCAAGGGATTCCACTCCATCAACTGCCAGGTCATGTGCAATGCCCAGGGTGGTATCATGGATGTGTGTGCTGGCAGCCCTGGAAGCTACCATGACTCCCATATCTGGCATGCCTCACAGCTGTATCAGGTATTTGTCAGGGGGGACATCCTACATGGCCATCTTGTGGGGGATGCTGGCTATGCACTGGAGCTGTGGATGATGACTCCCATCAGAAATGCACACGCACCCATGCAAGAACGCCATAATGAGGCACACACACAAACCAGAATCATCATAGAGCATGTGTTCGGGATGCTGAAATCACGGTTCCGGTGCTTGGACACATCTGGTGGAGCCTTGCAGTACTCTCCAGGCACGTGTGCCCACATCGTCATAGTATGTGCCATGCTACATAATATGATCCTGCGGAAACAGCTGCAGCAGGGACAAAATGGTGAAGGCCCTCATAGCCCACTGCAATTGCCAAGGTCATCACAGGCACAGAGGGATTCAGACCATGAACACACTGTGCCAGCCCCAGTAGGCAGACAGAGGTGTGCCCAATATGCCTACACCTTGACAAAGAGGGAATGTATAGCACATACTCTGACAGTGCACGCCCCTACGGACTGACACACCTCTCCACCTGCACACACAGTAAAATGGATGGCACACAAGCACGACCACCTGTAAATTGCAATGTATAGGTGGCCCACTGTGTGAATCCTACATAGGCAGCCCTCAAACATTGTACACACAACAGCTATTGGAACAAGGAATGTCAATACCTGAACAGTACATGCGCCTATCAGCATATGGTGGTGCTGTGTGTATAGGTTCCCAGGTACATCGGTAGGTACACGGCCGATTGTCAGAGGCCATGCACCAAATGGGGCAAACAGTGTCTGCTGTCGCTATAACATCGAGTAACCAACTGTTGCGTAGAGGAGCAGAGGCAATCGTGGGAGCACGTGTGTAAGTACTGTTCTGCACACACTCAGCACAGAGTCCCTGCTGCGTTAATGAGGGGCTCCACATACTATAATCATGGATGTTGTGTCAAGGCATGGGGTGTACCCATGACAGGTATTCGTCACCCCAGCATGCTCCACCCACAGTCATTTGAAGGTGTTGCACAGTATTGTGTGTGGCTCACTGAGATATACATACCCAAGTCCGGAGCACATCCAGTAAACATCACATGTACATACCATTAACTGGACTCATCAATATGTAAACTAACTGAGTTACCCATGTGAGTGCAGTATGGAGTAACAGCCGTAGTATACTCCATGTACAAAATTACATAACACGTGTACAAATCCCAGATGGCCATATGTTAAATGCAGTGACTGTCGTGCATGTTCCCAGTCCCACGTCCTGCATGGGATGTAACGTAATCCCGAAGGCATGAGTAATGCATGTCAGATGCAGGTCAGCAGATCATGTTTAGCACACGTTACTGGGGATATGCATTGCCCACTGCTGGTAAGCGATGTTTAAATATGACTATATGGATATGCGCAAAACAGGGATAAGCTACTCCAAATATCGTGCAGATCATGGTCAATGATGTCCAGAACAGGTGAAACCAGCATTATTCACCCCTGTACTGATAGCGCCTGCTCTGAAGGGTAAAATGACCACTGCCAGGTGTAGAACACGCAATCATGTATCGAATCACCTAACACTATTGCTAGGCAAGATGTACCTATGGTAGGGTTGCCACCTCTTCAAATGACTAATGTGGGACATACATCAGATGTCAGCAGGCCAACACATACACCCGGCCAATACGAAAAGCAGAACTGCACTGTTTAGCCTAGATAAAAGCTCATTCTTGTAATGTTGACTTACTTATTCTGTTTGTTGGTTCAGATACAGAATAACTGTTTTATGTGATTATTACATCAACTATAGGAAATAAGTATGTTCTAAAATCACAGGACATTTGCCATGTATACAAATATTTTGCAGGACACAACTGCCCAAAGAGGGACTGTCCCTCACAGAGTGGGACAGCTGGCAACCCTAACCTATGGCAGGTGTGTAATGTGACAGGTACAGACAAAAATGTGCGGAGTCCAGGAAACAGTATACACCAAGTACACAATGAAAGGTGTAGCTTGCCTCTCACTTTCCCCATTATATATATATATATATATATATATATATATATATATATATATATATATATATATGTACACATATATACATATATATAATACAGATAGAAAGGGCGATAGAGTGATATATGTTGATATATACGGATTTAGCAATATCTGCAAATGTATATAGATAGGTCAATGACATTCATAACACCTTGGAGGTACAAATAATTAGGATACCGCCAACTATGGAATGTGTAACATACTGACATGCATAACCACGAGGCTGAAAGACCGAAAGAACACAGTACCAGAACAGTACAACCGCGAGTAATAGTATGATGATATGAATGGATAATTAGTCACCGCTGCCGGTGTTGCGGTCTACGTAGGTACTGTGCTCAACTGTGTTTGTGAGTGCCGTAGTCTGTGTATGTGTGTGTTGAGGGTGCCGTGTGCGTCCCCATGTGACTGTAATGTGTGTGTGTGTCCGCATCATGTGTCTGTTAGTGCCAACTCAGAGGTAGATCATTACGGTAGGTGTGGGTATAGCTAGCCGTAGGCATACGGTTGCCACCTGTCCCGCATTAGGAGGGACAGCCCCTCCCTGGGCAGGTGTGTCCTGACATAAAACATTACAAAGGGCAAATGTCCGAGATTGTAGGACATTAATATGTCCCATATATAATGTAATAGTAGCATTAAATAGTTATGCCTGTATGTAAGAAACATGAATGTTACATGCAATATGATAAGTAGCCAAAGTCCCACAACAATAGGTATGTATTGAGGATAAAAGTATGTGCTATCCTGTGTACTGACCGTGGCTATGTGTTGGCCTGTAACACCGCTGTGTGTCCCGCAAGTTTCTAACAATGGCCATATGAAAAGGTGGCAACCCATAGCAAAGAGGTTCTGTTACCAACACAACTGCAATGACTGCAAATATCTGGGACAGAAATACATGGGATAGCTGTCATGTAGACATATCCCTTTACATATTGCTGTAATTCCGGAGGTATGGAAGTATCAACCTCACCTGCATACTATATAGAAACCAATTAACAACGGCCCAGTGTACAATCCCGTAACATAAGTCTACTAACTGATAGCTCTTTAATTAGGGACGGAGCCCACACACATATATATGGAATATGTAGAAATGCAAGCCCCACAAACCTGTATATGCTACGTACACCCATCGACATCCCCCATACTAGAAACTATAGCAGTACAGACTGTAATAACAGCACAAACATCCAGTCAGTCAATTACAACTGCAGAACCATCAACATACCTTGTGAGAGACACAATTAAAGGCGCCATGCAAAATTGCAGCCTTTGTATAATGGAACAAACGTCGATGTTACAGGTTTTGTTTGCAATAGTCCATTAACAGACATTGGGATGATAGGTACACCCACATGTTGAACCACATACTCTAGCTGTCACACACAATCCACGGAGGACATGAATCCAAAGTATACTTGTCTCTATGCATAGCAGTTGCAATTACACATAACAAAACACAATACAGGCCGTCTCCCTGAAGGTAAGGCAAATGGGCAACGCCCAAGGGCAGAAGTCAATTATACCCCACTGTTGCCATGTAATTGGTGAATGGAGTAGCTGCACAGCTGATATGCAAGTAATTTGTCACTCAGAAACACCAATAGGCGGCAGGAAACCACATGTTACAGGTATTGACATATATAAGGAAGACTTGCCAGACATTTAAACCGTATGCTCATACAAAATACCCATGTAAGCAATGTGAGAGAGATACAGACGAAAGTCCATAACAGTAACAAGGTATGTAGAACACTCGGTATGTATGTTTATGTATAGCATGTTTTGTATTAATTATCTACTGTATGTATAGCCTGGTTTGCATTAATTAAAAGTGTCCGCAATGCATAACGTGGGAAAAGGTATTTATGTAGTGATGTCTTGCTGAGCATACTTAAGCTTGTAGAAACTGTGCGTCCAGCAGTGGGCCACAAGGTACACATCGCAGACACCACAAGGGATGCTACATGAGGGCTTTAAACAGAACAATTACATACAACCCGCTGTCAGTGGTAGGGTATGTCCAACAAATACGTGCCATAGCCGGGGATAGTATATGTTGATATGTTGTCACAGTAGGCATGTGTATGGGCATATAACGACAATGACATGTCTAAGGTGGTCCCACTGTGCAAGTATGCTTTGCATTATGGGATACTATGTAAAATATGTGTAATGTATAGTATTGTAGGTAGATATGTCAGATATTCCACAGAGCATAACAGGCATATCATGCATACCAAAGGTATCGTCTATTGGCATGTACAATAACAGGATACATATGGCTTGTAGGCACGGGACATTGTAATAGCATGATAGCTAATCTAAATGGAAGGGCTAGCAGATAACCATGCACAAAGGACATGTAATAGCTTCACAGGTTCATAGTGGGGTACTATGCAGTCTGGCAAGTCTCTGTGTAAGCACAACTACAGTGTTCACACCAGTGGCACCTCTCTAAGGTAGTGTCCTGTGATCAGCAGAGCCATGTGTTACCTGTACCTCTGCACAGTACAGCCACTGCAGTGATCCCTGGCGTACATGTGTCTCCCAAACACCAAGGGAGGTATCACATGAACAGTGCTACTGAGTGTCCCTGCGTGATGTACATAGGAGTCATGTTCCAAAGCATGGTGAGTGTCCGGTTTGGGAATGTAACCCTCAAGCACATCCCACTCATTGTTGCGTGTGTGCACATATCCATGAGCATGTTGCTCACAGTGGCATTTGCATATGTCGCATATGTGGAGTATATCCATTAATATTGTTGTGGACATGGGCCCTGTCTGTTCAGCAGAGGTCACCCCTGAGTATGTAGTATGCAAATGTGTGCAGACGTGGTGTCCATAGTTCAGCCACATACCTTAGCTGTCGGAGCTCAATAAACGTCATGGCGTGTTAATGTTGTGGTATGTAAAGCTGTAGCTGTTGTGTAAGGTACACCCTAAATGGGGTGGTGTACCCCTGAATGTGTGTAGAAGTCTTGAGTTCAGAGGTACAATGGTGCCTATGTACCAGCTACACACCCAGTACAGATAAGTGTGACCATGTAGAAAGATATCCACGCCACAGTGGCAATACGGTAATCACAGGAGTGGGTGTGACATATGTGTGTACTACAAACATGTACAATGTGACATGTATGTAGAGGACTACCACCTATGTGATAGTGGGTGAATGGTGTAATGCAAAGGTGATGTCCATGGACCTTGTGTCATGCAGCTTGTGGCCATGATATTCATATCATGTATCTGTCACAGTGACACCCATATGGATGGAGTCAGTATCAGCTGGTGGATCAATCATGGTGCTTTGTATGCAGGGGTTTGTAAAGCTAGGCAGGGAAAGTCCCTCTGTGCTAGCCTGTACCTCAGGGAAGCATATACTGAACATGAGGGGCCCAATGACTGAGGATTGTGGTATGCCAAATGTAACTGAAATGCAGTAGGTACTATGGCATGCTACCCTCATTGTGTGTGTCCTGTCCATGAGCCACGTTGCATAACATCCACAGACATAGGGTACGATGTGCAGGTGGATGTGTATGTTGTCAATACCAGAATGGAGAAGGGTGCTGAAAGGCAATGAGAGGACAATGTAGGATGTGTGGACTCCCGTACCATCACCAACTACCCTGGTAACTGTATGAAAGGAGTCCACCAGGTGTAGGGGCCATGCTCTGGCCCTAACAAGTCCAACCCGGGTGGCATCAAAGGACCGGAGCCCAACAATGTCTCTGTGAATGACGTCCTTGATGATGTGCCCCATAGCTGTGCAGAACAGTCCAGGCAGGTGAGTAGGACTATAGTCCCACTCGTGCATTGTGGTGCCACCTGTGTGGAGTGTGATAAATGTTGCTGTGTGCCATTCAGGGGCCACAATGTCTGATACAAGGCTATTACTGAATATGGTGGCCTAGTGGGGAAACATGTCGTTCAGAGGTTTGTGGACATCACAACCTGGGACATTCGAAGGTGACATGGGGCCAGTGTCCCAGGACATATAGAGTGCAGGTTAGTACTGTGTAGGTGTGACCGCAGGGACACCGCAATGTTCCTGCATGGATTGTGGCCCTGTAGTGAGTGAGAGGGTGTAATGTTACCATTGAATCCATCCACCAGCATGTTGCCAACATCACCTGGGTCTGTAATGTTCCTGAGTGACTGTTGTATGTGAGAGAAGATGTGGGTGTTGCCATCGACTACTGACATACCACCATAATGCCTTGTGGTACACCCCAGAATGTGTTGCAGTAATGTTTACGTAGCTAGTCTTGGAGTATGTGATAAGGGATCCCGTGGCCCTACCGAGGTTAACCAGTGAGCTACCCCACCCATGGGATTGTACACCACTGTGCAACAGCCTCCAGCTGTTGTTGTACATTATGTCCATGAAACTTAACCACCAGAGTGGCGTCTGTTATCTGGTGTGTACCATCATGTCTCTGTGTGGAATAGCATGATCCATGCAGTCGTGTATGTGCTAATGAAGTCCACTCGGGTATGTTTCAGCATTTGTATGTGCATTGTCCATCTGCATGGGTGTCATTACCTTAACAACCGCTGTCATAAGACATCTGTAGTAGGTGTTGTAGTACTCATGTACTGTGTATGCCGTGAAGGGTGTGGTGCTGGGATGTGACTAACAAGGTTGATTAGCATATGTTCGTAAATCACCAATGAGGGGAGAACCCCAGGAGTGGAACACCAGTCACACGTTGGTAGTGTTCATGTCAAGGTTAATGTTGGTCTTGGAGGTGGTGTGTATGGGTTGATCCAGCCGAGGTTATGACTCATGGATGTGTCGGTACATGAGTGGCTATCCCAGTTAAGTGTGGGGTAGTGTCAGTCACACATCAGTAGTAGCTGTCTGAGCCCTACTGTCCAATACACCAACAAATGAGGTCTGGTAACCGTGGGGTATGTTGTTGAATCTGTAGCTTGTTACAATGTGTATAGCGGTTCTGGACACAGTTAGTTGCACGTGGAGCACCTCTGATGCATTGTGCTAAGTAACTAGCCAGGATGTGTGTACAACATAGTGGGATATGGGAACACCTCAGCTGTGGGTGTGCTGGTCCAGGTATGTGCCTGAAAGGTATGGTCAGTCTATAACCTGTCATTGCAGGTGTGCTCTGCAGAGCCTAGAATCAGGTCCCAGTCACTGCAGAGATATTGGAGTGGTGCATTATAAGGTGTGCCTTGCCTGTGTGTGTCACAGAGGAAGATGCAAGCATTGTGTCACATGACCCCATGTCTTACTTGCCAGTACCCGTTCTGCCGGTGACTGTTATTGGAAACTGTGCAAGACAGGCAGTATAGAAGCAGCAAGAGCCTTACATGTGATCTGTACTCCCAGGGCTGACAGGTGCAGGTCATCTGTGCCAAAGCATTGTGTTTAACCAGGTCAGTCAAAGCGGACAGATACCAGATACCTGTGGAATGACAGCAGAAGCATAAGCAACTGTTTAAGTGACACAGTCAGTCATTGTACAGTGGTATCGGGTCCGGATGAATGCATAATGCTCCCCAGGGCTAGGCCCACACCTTCAGGGCTACAAGACTGGTGAGCTATTGCATATCCCTGCACACGTGGTCTGTGAAGTGGCATCTCAGGGTAGTCACACTAACATGGAGAATGACAGTCACATCGTACCTGGTGAGGTGTGGCATGGGTGCATAGGTTATGTTGCAGAACCAGTTACCCAACAGCAAGATGTAAGCGACTATCGCCTTGTGTAGCCTGCTGTGTGGAACTGCAGTGTGACTGCCTACAGTCACCTATGACTGGTGTGTTGTGTATGTTATAACACCCTATTGGCTGTATGTGACGGGCACACATGAGTCTGTGGGCTATAAGTTGGTGATGTTGTGTTCCGTGATGGGGCTGCCTCTGGTGCCTACATAGAGTATGGAGAGGTACTGCACAAGTTGTCCTCGTATGTGTGGCCTGTGGTGGAGATCATGTGAGATTATGTGATGAGTGGGGTGTGTTGCGAATGTTACACATCCCCACATGACTGTCAGGTGAAGTCAGGGTTGGTGACAGCATTACCCCCAGCAGGGCTGCATAACTGCATCACCCACAGGCTGTAGTGTCGTATGTTGGGAGGTGAGCATTGAATGTGTACGTGAGACAATTGCTCTATTGCCACATGTATGACATATCCATCATATAGACAGGCAATAGCACTGGTACGTGACAGTTGGACATGCCTGTATATACAACCATGTCTCACAAGATATGTGCGTTACATGTGTACAACAGCTGTTGTACCATAAGCATGCTGGAAATTTTAAGACAGCCAGTGTACCTGTGGGAAATGGCGTGGAATGGGTGCTATATTAATCAGTAGCTCATGACATGCTCACAAGTTCTGAACAAGTGCCTAGCATGACCATACAATGCAGATAGGGTGTTGGATAATATCAACCCATAAGTGGTGACGACAGTCATAATGGGTGGCACCATACTATAATCCTGCTGAGTATGGTGTGCATGTCCATGAACCATTGTCACTGTAGATGTTAGCAGTACAGATGTACAAGACAGTACGGATGTTTGATTACAAATACCTTTGTATGTCACAGGAGTGTTCTACCAGTGGCCTGTTGACAGACTCTCAACTACAAAAGGTGCCAGAGTGACATGTGCATATCACACAAGTGCCAGCTGCAGTAGAACAGGGTTAATGTGTTGTACTCCACCCTCATTGTAGCCCATATCACACAGACAAATGTTAGGCATCTGTGTATGTAAGGATGTGAATGGCCATGACCTGTGAGGAATAGCTGTGTCAGTGTTGTGAACAACATACAGAATGGGCTGTGTGGGTGAGGTGTGTGACATATGTGCACATTCTGATGGATGATATCAGCATTGTCACTGCTAGGTGAACATCCCTGTACCCATTAACTATCACCTAGGCTGTGGTCAACATTATGGACACTGTGTAAGGGATGGTGCTGTGCAGTACACCTCCCTGCCTTGGTGACATCTCCAGGCCCCTTGGGTAGTCATACGAGGTACCCATGTCATGACAGGGTGCCATCCATGAACACGGAGATCATTGGACAGGCATATACAGCACTGGGGTGACCAATATTGGATCACATATCACCTTTAAAGGGTAATGGCCATGCGTGGATGGGTGATACCAGCCTTCACAATCCTCACCTCCACTATGCAGCATGCTGTCTACCTTGCATAAAGACATTTTCTACACCATGATGATGGACATGCTACATGTCCATATCCTGATCTGTAAGACATACGTCATGGACAGCCACCATCCTAATACTAGGATCGCCACATGCTGGACAGATCCCTGTGCCATACATGTGACATACTCCCGCCAAACCATGCAACCCTGTCCATCAAAGCTGCACATGTCCTCCCAGTCATACAGGGTGTGATGGCCACATGGTAGATGTAGTATCAACTGTCCGGATCAGTAATGTGGCACTGATGCACCTTGCGGTGGCATAATGGCTGTCTGTTACAGCTAGGAAACCTTGCCCGTACATGCTATGGTTGATAACCATTCCTGCGAATGATGTCCGACTAGCCATTGTCCCATGTCTATCACATGTGCAACACAGGCGATCCGTGGCAGGATGTTGAACAGCTGTACAGTGCTGTGTAGATGTATATGGCAAAACACATGCATGTACAGGTGTCCATGCGTATGTGTGCATTGTCACTGCTCAAGTCCATTAAGGCTGTGTCTGTGTAGATATGTGACATATACACAGAATCAAGGTCAACAGCATTACTGTGGACACATCCAGGCATGTGCAGATAGGTAAGAACACCAGTGCAGGCAAATAGACACGCCCACATCAAGACAGCATTCACATGGAGTATGAACACTGTAATGAGGTGACACACATATATGGTGATGATATCCAATGCATAACGGGTGTTACATGTGTGTGACACAAACATGTCAGTTGTGTCAGTGTCATGATGATTTGCAAAGATAACTGTGCAGATGTACTCGATGTCATAGAAATGTATGTGCAGCAGTATCTCTTTAAATCTCTGAAACTGTGACCTGTCACCATCATTATGTCTTAGAGATAATGCCTCGTACACGCCTTCCAGCATACAGCCGCCAGGAGGATGATGTCCTCATCCCGTACCTCCATAAGAACTATGAGGTGTTGTTCAGCCATGTGCCACAGCATGCCCAGCAGCGGGATGACCTGTGGCAGGATCTACGCAGGAGGGTGAATGATGTGGATGGCCATAACCGCACCTACCAGCAGGTGCGCAGACACTGCACGGACTTGATATGACATGCAAAACAGCATGCCACTGCAATCGCCAGGGAACAAGGTGGAACAGGTGGTGGGCCACCAACCCAGCCCCCACTCACACACACCGAGGAGCTACTGGCCAGTCTGGGGACACCCTCAGAACAGCATCCACACACACTAGCTGCCATTGTGGAGGTGGGTGTCTCCCAACCAATGAGCCTGGAGTTGCCTGGTAAGTCAGTACTGCACATATGGCTATTATATCCCATTTAGATGCATGTGACACTGTACATTATGTAAAGTAGCAACATATGCAAGGTATGTGGACACACATGCTGCATACTGCAGTATGCTACCCTGTGCATGCACAGATGTGCATACTACATGCTATTATACAGGCAAATGTGTTAACATGCACAGTGCACCCTGTGGCTGTCATACAGTCATGGATAATGTTCATACTGCTGTGTCACCCCTATACAGGTACCTCTGGCGTGCCGCACAGACATGAGTCCATTGCAGGTGAGACTGTCATCAGTATCAGGCATGTTGAAGCATAGATCTATTTGCCATGTGGCCAGTTAACAGTTGCACACTTGATGTTTGTTCCAGTCATGATATACAGGTCGCATCACCCATCAGTCACACAGGCCACCCATGTGCAATATATACAAACAAAATGATACACCGACTTGAAACCACAGTAGTTGTCATTACTACATGTGTGGTCAGCTGTGCATACAACAGTGGAGGTGTTCTACAATGGAGGCATATGTAGTATGCATTGGAACAACATGTGTGGTACGTAAACAGTACCACACAGTGAGCTGTGATATGGGCAGCCCCAGGTGTCACCATTGTGTTATATGCCTCTGCATTGGGTGCACACATTGTGATGTGCCATTGGACATGTCCCAGACACGTAGTGTTCTGGCTGCAATATTGTCACACTTTCCCATGACCCATACCCCACATACCAAACATACAACCTGTTGTCTGCATAGCCCTGTGGATGGTGACATATCTGACATCTATGGGTGTATGTCATATGGGACAACACAGACATGTGAGATAGATGGCCATCACACACATTTGTCCAACACATGTGCACACATGGCCATGGAGGATGGCCAGAGACACGTAGCCACACAGTAGATGTGATGTGTATACACCCTGTTGCACATTGTCCACACTTGGTCCAATTATAGCCTTAGTTGACTGATTATACAGTTGATGTGGTACACTGGACATCCGAAAAGCCTGTGCACAGCTAGTGGAGGTGTCACTGAAGTCTACCATATAAGATCTGTTGAACATCACGACTGTGTCATAGCATGACAGTAGTCACCTGTACAGCTTCCACAGACATTGACACCACATCAGGCCACAGATACTGTACATTTCCTTGCTATTGTAGGACATCACCGTTAACTGTGCACCTTGTGTGTGTGGTACATCAATGTCACGTAGGAAATGGTGAATTGACATGTCCGCTATGTGTGGACATGGTTGCCAGGCAGCTAAGACCCTGTAGTTGTTGTGCAGGGTGTCATCTGTAGGTCCTCAGTGACCTGTCACTTGACACAGCATGGTTTGGTGTGTATACACCTCAGCATCGTGGGTCACAAACCACAGTTATGTCATGGGTATGCATGCTGTTATGGCTATGCAATGTGTACATATTATGCATTGTACAGCAATATAGATGCCTCATGATGCCATGCAATGGCACAGTGTCTGTACTTCACACTGTATAGCAATGTAGATGGCTCACACTACCTTTCCATGCTCATGCACATTTGCTAAACATGCATTCTATCTGTAGGGCATACAGACAACACCGCAATGTGATGCCCATTACGATGCTGTACGTGTGTCAGGACAAAATTGTGTCAGACATGTATGCATGTTAATGCACATGTCAGCAGATTATATGTCAAGGTCACGTCAGCCATGTGTACTGTTATCCTGTTCTGGTCCACATGGTGTATCACGGGGATGCATGCATACTACCATGATTGTGTGAACTGCATGGCTACTGATATGACACCTGCTTGCTGTAGTGTGCACCCCAGGGAGGTATGCTTACTAACACTATTAATGTCTGAGCTGCATGCCCTCTGCTGTATCACAGGCATGCTGCATACCATCTGTCAAATCACATGCATGGTGTGTCTGTGTGTGTGTGTGTGTGTGTGTGTGTGTGTGTGTCTGTGTGTGTGTGTGTGTGTGTGTGTGTGTGTGTGTGTGTGTGTGTCTGTGTGTGTGTGTGTGCGTGTCTGTGTGTCTGTGCATGTGTGTGTCTGTGTGAGTGTCTACTGTAATTTAGAGTCTTTCTTTGCATTCACAGGTGATGTAGATGCGTTACCCTCCTGTGGTCCATCTGATGTTAGTGTCCCCACAGATACTAGCAGTGATGAACATATGCATGAGGTACAGGCAGGGTTGTCAGGGCTGAATCTGTACCAATGGTTGCCATCCCAGCTATGTCCCTCTCTTCCCCGCACACAGTTCTGCTGCCAACACATACCGCATCACCAGTGGCCATAGAGGAAGGACAGTCAGCATCTGTTAGCATGGAACAGGAAGATGTGGTGGCTACAGAAGGTGTCTCTACACACCATGGTGTCAGTATAATGACTGCAGATGTGCCACACAGGCATGTGGCCAGTGCTGCTCATAGGAGGACCTATGGCAGACATGCACCTGCAGGACAGAGTGCAGCAGCTGGTATCACCAGGCGCATGTTCCAGACTGTAATGGCAGCACAGGCACATGCTGAATGGCAGAACAGAGAAGGGCAGAGGCTGCAGAGGGACGCTATCCATACCCTAAATGACAACATCCAGGCATTGGCAAATGCTCAACAGCAGATTGCTGATGTTCTGGACAGGCGATTGGGTGACATGGTCGGAATCCTTGACCGTGGCATGGCAATCCTTGGCGTGAGCTATCTGTGCTGGAACATCTGGTAGGAGTGAGGAGGCCATGTGGGCGTGGGCCAGCTACACCACCTAGTGCAGGTCAACGTGAGCGTGCCACCTCACATGCCTGCTCCGATAGTGCTGGTAGCAGTAGCAGTGCAGCTGGTGCTGCGCTGCCCACACCAGGACACAGCAGGCCACGTGGACGTGGCCCTGGACGTTCCCAGCGGGGACACGGTTCCAGTGGACATGTGTCGTCGGACAGTAGCCAAGCTGTACCTCCGCCTGGTAGTGCATGTGCAACCCCTGGCAGGCACAGGTCACGTGGCTGTGGCCGGACACAGTGAGATGTACAACCTGGTCTGTACAATCTGGAGCTGTCAATAATACCCCGTGTAAGCCTGACAAAAGGCAGAACTGTGTGCACACATACACCCACACAGCAAAGACATCTGTAGGGCACCACAACACCCACATGCATACTGAACAGACATGTCCAATCATATCACTGGCCCTTACCCACACACAAGATGTCATCCATTGGTGCAGCCTATGCCCCTGGCAAACATTATCACCCTGTGCATATGATGAAGCCTGTGCCACATCCCTGCCATCCACACCATTGGTGCAGGGACATGCTCAAATGGTCTGATGCACAGGGTGAACAGAATAGTGAGAAGTGTATATTACATTAGTTGTGTAAGAATAGTGAGAGAAGTGTATATTACATTAGTTGTGTGTGAATAGTGAGAGACGTGTATATTACATTAGTTGTGTACTGTTGACATGCACCAGACATACCATGTAGTACAGGTTTAGCATGTATTGTTATATGTTCACAGTATGTGTCTCGGTAACAACAGTAACAGCATATTGGTAATGATGCCCTGGTTCCCTCCTTATGGTCTACTTGCATGTACCTACAGGTAGCACTGTTTGCAGTCTCCCTATGTGTAACTGTGGAGTACTCACAGGCACATATGGCAATATCAGCATGCTATACGTAGCCTCAGCCTGACTGTTGGAAAGTCTAACATAACACAGATGTCCACACATATACTGATCCAGAAGCATGTGGGCAGTTTAATAGGCTACAGTGGCTAGAGACGTGACATCCATACCAGGTCACACCACAGGTATGTTGACATGGTGCAGGGGTTGTACACAGCGGTCTGGCCAATGATAATGTTAGAGGCCTCTTGATAGCATGAGGCCTCACTGTGTAGCAGTAATACCCTGTCACATTACAGGAACATGCTCACACTCACGGGGTCAATAACACTATAACGCACACCCCATAGTGTTGAGGTGAGGACCCTTGCCTATGTGGTCATCACCGTCAGAGTACTGTGAACCCACATGACGCGACACAGAGAAAGAACATGTACAGGTAGCCAGTGCGGCTGAGACTGATGGCATCAACAGGGTAGTGGACTGCATCACCATGAGGGGTTAGGGATCCTTTGTGTTCTGTATGGTAGCATACACCCTCACTCCATGCACCAGACAGCCATACACACCTACATATACACACACACACTGTGGAGACCACAAATATCATACACATATGGATAGCTGATGTGTGTGATACACACCACACCTGCCTACGTCATGCTTTCCACACTGCAGTATGTACAGATCTCTACAACAGTGTACAGGGGTGTGTAACAATTGGGATGTATTCCCCACCATATGTGGATTATATGGTCACACAAGCAAACACACATGGCAGTACTGTAAATGATACACCTGTATATGATGATACGCCTGACAGACATGCAGCAGTATTGGCCGCAGTATGTGTACCAATGCTACCTTCGCAATTGTGCTGCTATATGCACACGGGAGGATGTAAGTGTTACAGGTGTCAAGTGACATACTGTCGGTAACACCTGACCGCTGTGTAGGTTTTATGCCTCCACCGTCAAGTAACGGTAACATAGCCTAGTGTTTGCACATGTAATGGTAGGATGGCGTGTGACACACCTGTGACCCATCCTCAGCAAACATCCATCTACAGGTGGATCACCACTTTATGTACACACATCCATCCATACCTGCTGTACATCCTACCGTACTGTCAGTATGTCACCATATACAGGTGTCAGTGATGGGGCTGCATTGCAACTGCATGTTGTAGTTAGGCACAGATGAGTTACTTACATCAGCTACTGCACATGCATGGTAGCTGCATGCACACTACAGATTGTACATGTGTGTTGGTCCTACATGCCTGTCATGTAGCCATGTTTGTATGCATTGCAATTGGTGGACATGTGTGTTGACATACATAACACATGGACTGTTGTATGATATGATGGGTGTCATGGGTAACTAGTACAGAGTAAATGTGCCCTCGGTCAACATTGCTGCCTCATGTACTGTTAGAATTCAACAGCCATGGACCCACCTTCCATTTGCGTGCGTATGATTGCTGTAGCCACTTTTCTGCATGGAGAACAGCAAAAGCTATGCTATGTACATATGTGTTGTGTGTGTGGTCCATGCACATATCCACTGCAATTACATGTATGACATAGCCAAACATGTGTGTTCATTGGTGTACAGCGACAGTCATCTGTCACAGCTGTGTAAGACCCAGGGACCCTGGTATGTGTAGAGCTGACCTGGTTATGTACAGTGGCATCATTGCAATGCATAACACATGATGGAACCCTGTCGGTACATGTGTAGTCTGCACAGTTTCTGTAGACCTATGTACAGTCCACTGGTCATGAGTCACACGGTGTTGTGTTAATGTATGGCTGTGTATTGCTGATCCGATGACATGGTGATGTCGGAGGGCTACATTGTAGATTGTGGTGTGTACCTCTGTGATATGCACCTGAGACATCTGTGATAGCTCCTGAGTGTGTACTGGTCAATACATGTGAGTGGCCTTCATGTACATGGGGACAGTAATACCATACTGTGCCCTTCCATGTTTAAAATCCATGTGCATGCAAGACGGCCCTTTGCAACTGCTAAGTGTGTGAGCATGCCCATTATGACATTGTGTAGATGGACACACAGTACATTCCAAACTGTGCCCTTCCATGTTTAGAATCTGTGTGCATGCATGCAAGGCGCCCTTTGCAACTGCTAAGTGTGTGAGCATGCCCAGTGCGCAGTTGTGTAGATGGACACACAGTACATTCCAAACTGCACCCTTCCATGTTTAGAATCCGTGTGTATGCATGCAAGATGGCCCTTTGCAACTGCTAAGTGTTTGAGCATGCCCAGTACGCCATTGTGTAGATGTACACACAGTACATTCCAAACTAAGCCCTTCCATGTATAGAATCCATGTGCATGCAAGATGGCCCTTTGCAAATGCTATGTGTGTCAGCATGCCCAGTACGCCATTGTGTAGATGGACACACAGTACATTCCAAACAGACGTGTGATACTAAGTGTGTGGGCATGGCCATTGACATCCTATATAGCGATAGTGGTCATCCAGGCAACAGATGTCCATTTTCAATGTCACAATGGATGCCTACATTGAACACACTGGTTGCTGTCTTGAAGGGCGTACTGTCTGTGGCGCGTCCCATATCTATGTAGTGTTGTTGCTGCACATGTCCTCCCAGTCATACAGGGTGTGATGGCCACATGGTAGATGTAGTATCAACTGTCCGGATCAGTAATGTGGCACTGATGCACCTTGCGGTGGCATAATGGCTGTCTGTTACAGCTAGGAAACCTTGCCCGTACATGCTATGGTTGATAACCATTCCTGCGAATGATGTCCGACTAGCCATTGTCCCATGTCTATCACATGTGCAACACAGGCGATCCGTGGCAGGATGTTGAACAGCTGTACAGTGCTGTGTAGATGTATATGGCAAAACACATGCATGTACAGGTGTCCATGCGCATGTGTGCATTGTCACTGCTCAAGTCCATTAAGGCTGTGTCTGTGTAGATATGTGACATATACACAGAATCAAGGTCAACAGCATTACTGTGGACACATCCAGGCATGTGCAGATAGGTAAGAACACCAGTGCAGGCAAATAGACACGCCCACATCAAGACAGCATTCACATGGAGTATGAACACTGTAATGAGGTGACACACATATATGGTGATGATATCCAATGCATAACGGGTGTTACATGTGTGTGACACAAACATGTCAGTTGTGTCAGTGTCATGATGATTTGCAAAGATAACTGTGCAGATGTACTCGATGTCATAGAAATGTATGTGCAGCAGTATCTCTTTAAATCTCTGAAACTGTGACCTGTCACCATCATTATGTCTTAGAGATAATGCCTCGTACACGCCTTCCAGCATACAGCCGCCAGGAGGATGATGTCCTCATCCCGTACCTCCATAAGAACTATGAGGTGTTGTTCAGCCATGTGCCACAGCATGCCCAGCAGCGGGATGACCTGTGGCAGGATCTACGCAGGAGGGTGAATGATGTGGATGGCCATAACCGCACCTACCAGCAGGTGCGCAGACACTGCACGGACTTGATATGACATGCAAAACAGCATGCCACTGCAATCGCCAGGGAACAAGGTGGAACAGGTGGTGGGCCACCAACCCAGCCCCCACTCACACACACCGAGGAGCTACTGGCCAGTCTGGGGACACCCTCAGAACAGCATCCACACACACTAGCTGCCATTGTGGAGGTGGGTGTCTCCCAACCAATGAGCCTGGAGTTGCCTGGTAAGTCAGTACTGCACATATGGCTATTATATCCCATTTAGATGCATGTGACACTGTACATTATGTAAAGTAGCAACATATGCAAGGTATGTGGACACACATGCTGCATACTGCAGTATGCTACCCTGTGCATGCACAGATGTGCATACTACATGCTATTATACAGGCAAATGTGTTAACATGCACAGTGCACCCTGTGGCTGTCATACAGTCATGGATAATGTTCATACTGCTGTGTCACCCCTATACAGGTACCTCTGGCGTGCCGCACAGACATGAGTCCATTGCAGGTGAGACTGTCATCAGTATCAGGCATGTTGAAGCATAGATCTATTTGCCATGTGGCCAGTTAACAGTTGCACACTTGATGTTTGTTCCAGTCATGATATACAGGTCGCATCACCCATCAGTCACACAGGCCACCCATGTGCAATATATACAAACAAAATGATACACCGACTTGAAACCACAGTAGTTGTCATTACTACATGTGTGGTCAGCTGTGCATACAACAGTGGAGGTGTTCTACAATGGAGGCATATGTAGTATGCATTGAACAACATGTGTGGTACGTAAACAGTACCACACAGTGAGCTGTGATATGGGCAGCCCCAGGTGTCACCATTGTGTTATATGCCTCTGCATTGGGTGCACACATTGTGATGTGCCATTGACATGTCCCAGACACGTAGTGTTCTGGCTGCAATATTGTCACACTTTCCCATGACCCATACCCCACATACCAAACATACAACCTGTTGTCTGCATAGCCCTGTGGATGGTGACATATCTGACATCTATGGGTGTATGTCATATGGGACAACACAGACATGTGAGATAGATGGCCATCACACACATTTGTCCAACACATGTGCACACATGGCCATGGAGGATGGCCAGAGACACGTAGCCACACAGTAGATGTGATGTGTATACACCCTGTTGCACATTGTCCACACTTGGTCCAATTATAGCCTTAGTTGACTGATTATACAGTTGATGTGCTACACTGGACATCCGAAAAGCCTGTGCACAGCTAGTGGAGGTGTCACTGAAGTCTACCATATAAGATCTGTTGAACATCACGACTGTGTCATAGCATGACAGTAGTCACCTGTACAGCTTCCACAGACATTGACACCACATCAGGCCACAGATACTGTACATTTCCCTTGCTATTGTAGGACATCACCGTTAACTGTGCACCTTGTGTGTGTGGTACATCAATGTCACGTAGGAAATGGTGAATTGACATGTCCGCTATGTGTGGACATGGTTGCCAGGCAGCTAAGACCCTGTAGTTGTTGTGCAGGGGTGTCATCTGTAGGTCCTCCAGTGACCTGTCACTTGACACAGCATGGTTTGGTGTGTATACACCTCAGCATCGTGGGTCACAAACCACAGTTATGTCATGGGTATGCATGCTGTTATGGCTATGCAATGTGTACATATTATGCATTGTACAGCAATATAGATGCCTCATGATGCCATGCAATGGCACAGTGTCTGTACTTCACACTGTATAGCAATGTAGATGGCTCACACTACCTTTCCATGCTCATGCACATTTGCTAAACATGCATTCTATCTGTAGGGCATACAGACAACACCGCAATGTGATGCCCATTACGATGCTGTACGTGTGTCAGGACAAAATTGTGTCAGACATGTATGCATGTTAATGCACATGTCAGCAGATTATATGTCAAGGTCACGTCAGCCATGTGTACTGTTATCCTGTTCTGGTCCACATGGTGTATCACGGGGATGCATGCATACTACCATGATTGTGTGAACTGCATGGCTACTGATATGACACCTGCTTGCTGTAGTGTGCACCCCAGGGAGGTATGCTTACTAACACTATTAATGTCTGAGCTGCATGCCCTCTGCTGTATCACAGGCATGCTGCATACCATCTGTCAAATCACATGCATGGTGTGTCTGTGTGTGTCTGTGTGTGTGTCTGTGTGTGTGTGTCTGTGTGTGTGTGTGTGTGTGTGTGTGTGTGTGTGTATGTGTGTGTGTGTCTGTGTGTGTGTGTGTGCGTGTCTGTGTGTCTGTGCATGTGTGTGTCTGTGTGAGTGTCTACTGTAATTTAGAGTCTTTCTTTGCATTCACAGGTGATGTAGATGCGTTACCCTCCTGTGGTCCATCTGATGTTAGTGTCCCCACAGATACTAGCAGTGATGAACATATGCATGAGGTACAGGCAGGGTTGTCAGGGCTGAATCTGTACCAATGGTTGCCATCCCAGCTATGTCCCTCTCTTCCCCGCACACAGTTCTGCTGCCAACACATACCGCATCACCAGTGGCCATAGAGGAAGGACAGTCAGCATCTGTTAGCATGGAACAGGAAGATGTGGTGGCTACAGAAGGTGTCTCTACACACCATGGTGTCAGTATAATGACTGCAGATGTGCCACACAGGCATGTGGCCAGTGCTGCTCATAGGAGGACCTATGGCAGACATGCACCTGCAGGACAGAGTGCAGCAGCTGGTATCACCAGACGCATGTTCCAGACTGTAATGGCAGCACAGGCACATGCTGAATGGCAGAACAGAGAAGGGCAGAGGCTGCAGAGGGACGCTATCCATACCCTAAATGACAACATCCAGGCATTGGCAAATGCTCAACAGCAGATTGCTGATGTTCTGGACAGGCGATTGGGTGACATGGTCGGAATCCTTGACCGTGGCATGGCAATCCGCGAGCGTGAGCTATCTGTGCTGGAACATCTGGTAGGAGTGAGGCGTAGGCCATGTGGACGTAGGCCAGCTACACCACCTAGTGCAGGTCAACGTGAGCGTGCCACCTCACATGCCTGCTCCGATAGTGCTGGTAGCAGTAGCAGTGCAGCTGGTGCTGCGCTGCCCACACCAGGACACAGCAGGCCACGTGGACGTGGCCCTGGACGTTCCCAGCGGGGACACGGTTCCAGTGGACATGTGTCGTCGGACAGTAGCCAAGCTGTACCTCCGCCTGGTAGTGCATGTGCAACCCCTGGCAGGCACAGGTCACGTGGCTGTGGCCGGACACAGTGAGATGTACAACCTGGTCTGTACAATCTGGAGCTGTCAATAATACCCCGTGTAAGCCTGACAAAGGCAGAACTGTGTGCACACATACACCCACACAGCAAAGACATCTGTAGGGCACCACAACACCCACATGCATACTGAACAGACATGTCCAATCATATCACTGGCCCTTACCCACACACAAGATGTCATCCATTGGTGCAGCCTTATCCCCTGGCAAACATTATCACCCTGTGCATATGATGAAGCCTGTGCCACATCCCTGCCATCCACACCATTGGTGCAGGGACATGCTCAAATGGTCTGATGCACAGGGTGAACAGAATAGTGAGAAGTGTATATTACATTAGTTGTGTAAGAATAGTGAGAGAAGTGTATATTACATTAGTTGTGTGTGAATAGTGAGAGACGTGTATATTACATTAGTTGTGTACTGTTGACATGCACCAGACATACCATGTAGTACAGGTTTAGCATGTATTGTTATATGTTCACAGTATGTGTCTCGGTAACAACAGTAACAGCATATTGGTAATGATGCCCTGGTTCCCTCCTTATGGTCTACTTGCATGTACCTACAGGTAGCACTGTTTGCAGTCTCCCTATGTGTAACTGTGGAGTACTCACAGGCACATATGGCAATATCAGCATGCTATACGTAGCCTCAGCCTGACTGTTGGAAAGTCTAACATAACACAGATGTCCACACATATACTGATCCAGAAGCATGTGGGCAGTTTAATAGGCTACAGTGGCTAGAGACGTGACATCCATACCAGGTCACACCACAGGTATGTTGACATGGTGCAGGGGTTGTACACAGCGGTCTGGCCAATGATAATGTTAGAGGCCTCTTGATAGCATGAGGCCTCACTGTGTAGCAGTAATACCCTGTCACATTACAGGAACATGCTCACACTCACGGGGTCAATAACACTATAACGCACACCCCATAGTGTTGAGGTGAGGACCCTTGCCTATGTGGTCATCACCGTCAGAGTACTGTGAACCCACATGACGCGACACAGAGAAAGAACATGTACAGGTAGCCAGTGCGGCTGAGACTGATGGCATCAACAGGGTAGTGGACTGCATCACCATGAGGGGTTAGGGATCCTTTGTGTTCTGTATGGTAGCATACACCCTCACTCCATGCACCAGACAGCCATACACACCTACATATACACACACACACTGTGGAGACCACAAATATCATACACATATGGATAGCTGATGTGTGTGATACACACACCACACCTGCCTACGTCATGCTTTCCACACTGCAGTATGTACAGATCTCTACAACAGTGTACAGGGGTGTGCAACAATTGGGATGTATTCCCCACCATATGTGGCATATATGGTCACACAAGCAAACACACATGGCAGTACTGTAAATGATACACCTGCTATATGATGATACGTCTGACAGACATGCAGCAGTATTGGCCGCATTATGTGTACCAACACTACCTTCGGCAATTGTGCTGCTATATGCACACGGGAGGATGTAAGTGTTACAGGTGTCAAGTGACATACTGTCGGTAACACCTGACCGCTGTGTAGGTTTTATGCCTCCACCGTCAAGTAACGGTAACATAGCCTAGTGTTTGCACATGTAATGGTAGGATGGCGTGTGACACACCTGTGACCCATCCTCAGCAAACATCCATCTACACAGGTGGATCACCACTTTATGTACACACATCCATCCATACCTGCTGTACATCCTACCGTACTGTCAGTATGTCACCATATACAGGTGTCAGTGATGGGGCTGCATTGCAACTGCATGTTGTAGTTAGGCACAGATGAGTTACTTACATCAGCTACTGCACATGCATGGTAGCTGCATGCACACTACAGATTGTACATGTGTGTTGGTCCTACATGCCTGTCATGTAGCCATGTTTGTATGCATTGCAATTGGTGGACATGTGTGTTGACATACATAACACATGGACTGTTGTATGATATGATGGGTGTCATGGGTAACTAGTACAGAGGGAATGTGCCCTCGGTCAACATTGCTGCCTCATGTACTGTTAGAATTCAACAGCCATGGACCCACCTTCCATTTGCGTGCGTATGATTGCTGTAGCCACTTTTCTGCATGGAGAACAGCAAAAGCTATGCTATGTACATATGTGTTGTGTGTGTGGTCCATGCACATATCCACTGCAATTACATGTATGACATAGCCAAACATGTGTGTTCATTGGTGTACAGCGACAGTCATCTGTCACAGCTGTGTAAGACCCAGGGACCCTGGTATGTGTAGAGCTGACCTGGTTATGTACAGTGGCATCATTGCAATGCATAACACATGATGGAACCCTGTCGGTACATGTGTAGTCTGCACAGTTTCTGTAGACCTATGTACAGTCCACTGGTCATGAGTCACACGGTGTTGTGTTAATGTATGGCTGTGTATTGCTGATCCGATGACATGGTGATGTCGGAGGGCTACATTGTAGATTGTGGTGTGTACCTCTGTGATATGCACCTGAGACATCTGTGATAGCTCCTGAGTGTGTACTGGTCAATACATGTGAGTGGCCTTCATGTACATGGGGACAGTAATACCATACTGTGCCCTTCCATGTTTAAAATCCATGTGCATGCAAGACGGCCCTTTGCAACTGCTAAGTGTGTGAGCATGCCCATTATGACATTGTGTAGATGGACACACAGTACATTCCAAACTGTGCCCTTCCATGTTTAGAATCTGTGTGCATGCATGCAAGACGGCCCTTTGCAACTGCTAAGTGTGTGAGCATGCCCAGTACGCAGTTGTGTAGATGGACACACAGTACATTCCAAACTGCACCCTTCCATGTTTAGAATCCGTGTGTATGCATGCAAGATGGCCCTTTGCAACTGCTAAGTGTTTGAGCATGCCCAGTACGCCATTGTGTAGATGTACACACAGTACATTCCAAACTGCGCCCTTCCATGTATAGAATCCATGTGCATGCAAGATGGCCCTTTGCAAATGCTATGTGTGTCAGCATGCCCAGTACGCCATTGTGTAGATGGACACACAGTACATTCCAAACAGACGTGTGATACTAAGTGTGTGGGCATGGCCATTGACATCCTATATAGCGATAGTGGTCATCCAGGCAACAGATGTCCATTTTCAATGTCACAATGGATGCCTACATTGAACACACTGGTTGCTGTCTTGAAGGGTGTACTGTCTGTGGCGCGTCCCATATCTATGTAGTGTTGTTGTAGTGCTCCGTAGATATTTGGTTGCCCCAATCACACCACTGCCATGTGTTTGTCTACGTCTACTTTTGGACAGTAATATGCTTTCAGACTTCTCACTTTCTATACATTCCCTATCGGCATCCTTGCCTTTGCGGATGATGTCTCCCACCTAGAAGTATGCCTCTGAGAGTGCTGTGTTCAGTAATCTTGGTATCGCGTTCTGTAAATGCGTCATGCTGTAGTGTGTTAGGGTAGTTAGGTGTATGTTCGACTCCCAGCCCTGCCAAGTGTGTGTGTGTCTGTGTGTGTGTGTGTGTGTGTGTGTGTGTGTGTGTGTGTGTGTGTGTGTGTGTGTGTGTGTGTGTGTGTGTGTTTGCGTGCATGCTCCCGTCCACCTGGGAACACAGTCTTACTTTTAGATGCTGCACACCACAGCAGTTTGCTATTGACGTCTTTGCCTTTGCGATGATGACACACACCTAGATGTCTGCCTCTGGGACTGCTGTGCTTAGTAATGTTGGTAGCACGTTCTGTAAATGCGTCATGCTGTAGTGTGTTAGGGTAGTTAGGTGTATGTTCGACTCCCAGCCCTGCCAAGAGTGTGTGTGTGTGTGTGTGTGTGTGTGTGTGTGTGTGTGTGTGGGTGTTTGTGTGTTTGCGCACATGCTCCCATCTGCCTGGGGACTCAGTCTTGCTTTTAGATGCCGCACACCACAGCAGTTTGCTAGCGACATCTTTGCCTTTGCAGATGATGACATGCATCTAGATGTCTGCCTCTGGGACTGCTGTGGTTAGTAATGTCGGTAGCACATTCTGTAAATGCGTCATGCTGTAGTGTGTTAGGGTAGTTAGGTGTATGTTCGACTCCCAGCCCTGCCAAGTGTGTGTGTGTGTGTGTGTGTGTGTGTGTGTGTGTGTGTGTGTGTGTGTGTGTGTGTGTGTGTGTATTTGCGCGCATGCTCCTGTCCGCCTGAGGACTCAGTCTTGCTTTTAGACGTCGCACACCACAGCAGTTTGCTACCGACGTCTTTGCCTTTGCGGATGATGACACGCACCTAGATGTCTGCCTCTGGGACTGCTGTGCTTATTAATGTCGGTAGCGCGTTCTGTAAATGCGTCATGTTGTAGTGTGTTAGGGTAGTTAGGTGTATGTTCGACTCCCAGCCCTGCCAAGTGTGTGTGTGTGTGTGTGTGTGTGTGTGTGTGTGTGTGTGTGTGTGTTTCCAGCTGCATGACAACAGAACATTGCTTTGACAGTATTCACTCTCCATAACATCCGTGCGGCATCTTTGCCTTTGATGCTGCTGTCTGCAGGTTAGATGTGTGCCTGTGTGAATCATATGATCCACTGATCACAGTAGCACGTTTTGTAACTGTGTAATGCTGTTGTGTGGTACAGTGCTTACGTTTATGTTCTGCTCCCAACCCTGCCATGTGTGTGTGTGTATGTGTGTGTGTGTGTGTGTGTGTGTGTGTGTGTGTGTGTGTGTGTGTGTGTGTATGTGTGCATATGTATCTGTCTACATATATATGTATATATATATATATATATATATATATATATATATATATAGATATCTATAGATATATATAGATATATAGATATATGTATGTATATAGATATATCTATATGTATGTATATATATATATATATATATATACAGATATATATATATATTGTATATAGATATGTATGTTGGGATTATCACTCTTGACTGTGCTGCATTGTCTGTACATGAGCACCTTGGATGTATGTACATCTGCTATGGCTCTGTGATAGTGCACATACTGTGCGCTGTAGTGATCGTGGGTTATACATGTGTAGTGACCGGTTATTGTGTTGCTGGGTATTACACGGGCATTGGAAACAATGTTAGTGCAGCACCTTTGACTGGTCGTATGCAGATCTCGGAAACAGTCAGCGGTGGTTATTACATTGGAGTGTGAGTATGGCTCATATCCGTCTGTAGTAACTGTCAAGTCATCAAGTCTATGCACCCCAGGTTAACATTACAGACACATGTTTATCCACAGGTTGTGGTACAGATCCCAGGACTGTATGTGTAGACATTGACAGGTGCAGGACTGGGTTGTGTTGGATGCATGGAGGGGTGTCCATGGCCAGTAATGGTGATCTCTACAGCCTGGCAGGTACGGTCTGTGACTGTCCCACAACCTCCTGTATATGGCTGACACATGCTGTACCTGTGTATATGCAGACACACACACTTACGACAAACAGCTACGGCTGTCACATACACACACCCATTGCACCACCATTGGGCCATGCAATAACCATTGTCCCTCACACACACACACACACACACACCCCTACGTGTACATTGGATGGCTCTATGACAGCTCTGGACATGTTAACACCACACCCTGTGCATATGATGTCACCTGTGCCACCACCTGTGATGTGTAACATTGATGCAGGATCTGACTAACTTGGTGCTGCTGCACACAGTGGCTTTATTCCACTGTATTGATGTTAGCATGCTGTTAACACACAGTGTGCTACTTCCAGGTGTACTTCAGCAGGCATGATGCATTGCAGCTATGACCATCACTGTAGCATAGTTTACAGCACTGTTACCTCTGATGATGTAGTCTCCATCCATGTGCCATTTCACTGATGTGTGTAGTATTGGCAGCATGTGTGTCTGTGTGTGCAGTACGTGTGTGATGTGTGTAGTACACATGTATATCTGCATACAAATGCATACACGACATTACACGGGCTTCACCATTCATACACTTGCTTGCTCGTTCTTCCACACATGCACACGGGCTAACACTCGCGCACACATACTTACTCGGGCTTACTGGTGCGCACAGGCGCAGACACACTGTGGGCAGGTTTGCAGGTCACATCAGTGGTATCCATGGCATACACCGTCAGTCTCCTGATGTTCCCTGGGATAGCTCATGACACGCCTCTTCCACTGAGTACTGACAGCACACATGTGACACTGCTCCAGTGAGGTTACAGTGTTTTGTACATACAAATTCCTGTTGTCACCTATCTTCTACTCTAATAGTCCCCTTAACCTACACTACACTGTAGAGGCTTGGCCCATATGGCATGACATGTTGATTCACTATCCGCAGCCTCACTTGCCTCACATTGCCTGCAAATGCTCCGTTACATCTCTGACAGAGCACTTCCACACATAGGTACCAGTACGCAGTAGCCATGTTGTCTCCAGCTTGTTATTCATCTGCATGGCGTACTAACATCTAACTAAACCTACATTTTGTATGTATATTATCTATATGTCTTGTTTTGAAGTGCAGCGCATTCTCGTGGTGCTGGGCTACGCTTCCACACCAGGGATCCAGGGAGGACAACTACTGGTTCATTGATATCCAATGGACAAAGCCGCCACTGGCCTTGGACTTGGACATTGGCATGCTTCTTCGACTCTATTCATACTGTATTTGCAGCTGTCATTGCTCCGTTTAGCAACGTGCAAAATGTTAGTCGCATAACATCCGGGTACATTTCTGCACATAACTCTGCACTTGCATGGACAGCTTACTGTTTCATGTATCGTGTAGTTATTACATCATTTGCATAGCTTACACATACAAATGGGGTATGTTGCAAATCCCAACATTGTCCGTGCAATGTTCATGTTACGGGCAGTCTTGCACGCCCCTGCGGGTGTTTGATGAATACCCTGGCAGTCATCTTTCCTTGCTGTACTCTCACTCAATCCATAAACGCCAAAGGCGTCATGTATCATGGCCTAGGCTTTGCTGTGTGCTATGTCTATTTGTGGTGTATGCATGGCTGTGGGTATGTCCTACTGTCATAATTGGTAAAGGTGACACCTATAGGTACTTCCTGTTGACTTCTTTGTCATTTGACATGTCAGCACATACCTGCGGATGAACTTCCTACTGCAGCGCTTTTCATACCTTCTGCGTTATCTTGCGGTCGATAATGCTGTTTCCTCAGACATGTATCTGTTTCTGATCATACCTATCAAACTCCTAGTGCAAAACATCTGTACAAAGCCTAACATGATGGGGGGACAGATAGGGGCAGATTCTACATATTGCTCTTACAAACGTAGATAGTTGGCAGTATTATAGGTTTTGCATTAGTATGACCTTTCTGAGGGATTTAGGGTCTTAAACACATATGTTTATCATTATTTAATGATGTCAGTTCTCATGTATTTGGCAGGCAGGTACAGATTGTGAGAGGAACACACCACACATAGGAGGCATACATCTGCACATTCGTACAGTTATGCCAATACACACAATACATGGTACCATCACAGGCCAGTTACCATTACATTCCTATTGCAGGACACACCCACCCACTGGGTTATATTCCTCATACAGGCCAACAGGTGCTTATCCACACTACTTATTCCATCATGTACCTTATGCGTAGGCCGGTATTTGCGCTTTCCGTCAGTGGCAGAGCTCACGTACGAGTATGGTGGACTGGACACTGTATCGGTGACACTGCATGACACCCTAAGGGACACATGTCGTGTGAGTCTATTAACCTTCCACATTGACTTTCACAGGCCATACGTTGTAATTCACATTTGTGGACAAACATGCTTATGACTTGTACATGTCTTGTCATTTGTCCTGACGTCTTTCTTCTCACCTGTCCACCTAGTATCACTAGTTCTGTACATTTCATTAGGACGGGTTACCTTCATACCTCTCACCTGTACACATTATGGGTATACACCCTGGGTTTGACCTATGATTCTGTTACATTTGTCATGATAATGTGCCTTTCTGATAGATTGCTGGCAAGCCATGACGGACTGTGCGGTTAGGTAATCATGACTGACATTTCTATTTCATGATTACTAACTCTCATAACATTCGTACTCCCGACTATGCAATTATTCTATCAACGGTCTGACTTTGTCTGAGGTATATTTAATATAGTCCCTATTTGTCTGTCGTGTACTATGCCTTAGTCCAGCTGTCTTATTCTTGTATTCTGGCCGGTATGGTTACCATCTTGGTCATATGCATGTCCATCCATGATAATCGCCTACATGACACTGATATAGGTCCCTACGTCTTCCCCCAATGGTTTACACAATATCCAGTGGATAGGTTGCACATTTTTGGTGAATATAGGCGTGTGCTATACCCACATAGGTATATTGATCACTCCCATGGGGTGTACCTAATAGATCTGTGCCAACCAACACCTTGGCCCAATTCTGCATACCCATGATTCCCATACCTGACGCACCTCCACAGTACCCATTAGACATGTTTAATCTGAGCAATAATAAAGTGTGAGGACACTTCTGAGCACTCCCCACTCTGTGGATATCATCTCGTACGTCATACATTCAATCAACCCATGTGTTATTACCCTTGCACCTGCTACTGTTGCATGTACAGCTATATCGTAGTTGCAGCTATGACGTCTTTTACATCAATGATGGTTCGCACTTCGTACGGATCAATTTTTGGGGTCCTGCAAAGGACACCTATATTTATGTTTAACGTGTAGAACTTGCAGGCCCTGTCACACTGGTACTTTCCGGGAAATGGTTTGGAAACCATCGGTGTATTCTCCTTTCATGCATGTCTATCTGTCTATCCATATTAGCTATACCGTGACCTATTTATGTACATGTGTTATATGTACTGGGACATATGTTTGTTGTGTATATATCTATTCATGTATCGTGTGTGTATAGATATATATATCTGTACATATATACATATGTCTGTACATTCCTCATCTCGTAATTTAATTTGGATTATGTCTGTGGATGTATGTGTATATATATATATATATATCTCCATATCATACATTTCAACTGTACAGATTTCTGCTGCATGTACAGCTGTTTGCCTCTTATCTTTGCTCCATTTTTCATAACCTTGTGTCTATCTGGCAAGTTAGTGGCATATCATTAAAGACTGACGTTGGTAAATAATGACAAACATTTCAAGTTACGACTTCATACCCTTCAGAGAATCCATGCTAGTGACACACCTGTTATTCTATCCACTTTCTATGTTTGTTAGGCAATATCTGGGGATTGTCCCTATTTCTGGTCTGTTTTTCATAACCTTGTGTCTATCTGGCAAGTTAGTGGCATATCATTAAAGACTGACATTGGTAAATAATGACAAACATTTCAGGTTACGACTTCATACCCTTCAGAGAATCCATGCTAGTGACACACCTGTTATTCTATCCACTTTCTATGTTTGTTAGGGCAATATCTGGGGATTGTCCCCATTTGTACCAGTTGTTGTCATGGCTTTGTCCGGTTTCGTACTTTACGGGTTTAACAGGTATGAGCCATGTACATAGAACGTGGGGAAAACACCATTCATTTTCTATTCTGTGAGCGGATTACACACGCGCAGGCGCACTTGCATATCCTTATTGTGGGTTACATATGTTTCATAGATAATTGTGCTTCCGTGAACTTTCATAATTCTGACCGTAACAGTTACATATCTGTATTCCAGTTTACGAACTACTGTGAAACACATGTTCACCTTTACATATTTAAATGTGTGCACTGCACGAACGCTTTCATTACACTTTCAAGTTATATGTGCAGTGGTCATAGGTCAACCGGGACTGTATTCACGTTGGCCGGATACCGGAACCACTATTCTATTGGTGTTCTCCCTCATTGATATGCATACCCATAGTACTTAGCTACATCAACATATGCCTCACCGCTTCACCTATGACACAGGCATCCATTCTCCTGCTGGGAAAAAGGTGGTACTACATATTACACATTCCCTATTGCCTACTGCTGTGGACTCCGGCTGCATTGTTAATCACTCCGAGGATATGCAGAACACCAAGGCATATAGTCCAGCCACATACAGGTCTTTGATTGTCAGGGTGTTCATGTAGTGACCTGGGTTTAGGCTTGTCCACCTGGTGAACGGAACTTCCCTGGCCGAGGTCAAATGTCAGATGAAGCATATGGACAGGGATTATCTCCCTATTTTGAAGTTTTACCTGTGTTTATAGACACAGGTGTTTGGGCACCTGTCAGCAGCTTATTCTGTTGGCATTACATATTATGGGTGGGGTTGTTACAGTCCATACTCCACGGTGAGGGGTGATCCCATTCACATTTGACTATTACCTGCATACAGCCATATGGGGATTATTATTTTTGGACATGAAGTGACTACAGGTATGCAGTTGTACATTACACAAGTGTGAAGGCCTGTTCCTGAAAATATGTACGGACCATACCTCTCAACCTCTTAGAGCACCGAACCTGTGCAAAACCTACACGATGGGGGAACAATTAGGGACACAGTTTAACGATTGCTCTTACAAGCTTACAACGTTGATAGAATGCTAGGTTTTGCATTAGCATGACTTTTCTGCAGGTTGTGGAGTCTTATACTCAGGATATTTCTCATTATTTAGTGACATCAATCCTCAGCTATTTACCACACTGGTGCAGATTGTCGGAGGCACACACCATCACTATGGGGCGAACCTGTGGTCATTCCTAGGGTTGCCACCTTTTCGACTGCCCAAAGTGGGACATGTTCTGTAGAGATGTCAGATTTTCCAGGACAAAACATACCTACAGCCGTGCATAGTACTGAACTTTAACCTTTTTTGTACATATAATAGCTTATTCTACTAACATTTGAATTGCTTATGCTACTTCACATAACATATTGAGGATTCATATATAAAATAACCATTTTATGCGACTATTAAAGTAAATTAGGAAATAAACTCTCAGGACATTTGCTATGTCTTGATTTTTTTCACAGGACACAACTGCCTTACAGAGGGATTGTTACTTGCAAAGTGGGACAGGTGGTGACCCATGTCATTCTGCGAATATCCAGACAGTTGAGTGGTATGGCACGGACCTCTGTAATACGCTGTTGTGTTCTGGCAAAGCAGTAGGTCAGCATTAAAGACTGCAGTCGAAACGTGCTGACAGACAGTTGGGTTTCAGACTTCATACTCCAGACATTAATGCCAATGTGCAAACTGTTATTCTATCAAATTCTATGTTTTTAAGAGATATGTTTACAGATTGTCCCTGATTTTGGACCTTTGTCTCACTTATATTCACGGCTCTGTCCAGATATCTTGCTCACACAGGTTGACAGGTATGGTCAGTCATGACTGCACACAGTCAGTGCCCCTCACACTTGATCAGGGTTGACCTGTTTACATAGTGTCTTCCTCACCCTCATGCCGTTTTCCACTTTGCAAATGTGTGCATTATATTCTCTCTCCTATTTGTGTCTGGACACGTGTGTCACGGGAAGGTATTTTATCCTGGGTGGTAGGTTATGCATGCCCACTTAGGGCTGGACAGTGTCATGGACCTCCACTGCACATTCTGACTTGTGTTCAGATATCTACTGGATTGGACATCATGTCGTCATACCCATTCTACTATTTACACAAGTTGGTCATCCCATGAGGGATATCCCAAAAATTGGTCACGACCAAAACAAGTTAGATAACAAAGATTTTTGTGGCTTCACGAAAATGTGCAGGGGGTTTTACCTGCACGGGATACATGGTTTGCAATCCTGACACTGCCTACTACATATGCGTAGGGGTCACTGTGTGTAGCTGTTTCTGCAACAAACCAGTGGACCAAGTATGGCTGGATTTGGTGGACGTTCTGGTATGGTGGCAGGTTGTGTGTTGTGGAGGGTATGCTGGGTAGGCTATTATGCATCCAGGTGTGTTGTGTTTGTTATGGCCAGTTCCATCAGGACCCATCTGGGGGTATGTGACGGTGCCATATCTATACATTTGTCTCACATATTTCCATATTCATATGTTTGTGGGATTGTGTTCTACACTATGGCCTGTCTGCTTGTCTTGCAGCTGTTTCTACATGAGGTTGTGTTTCTTTCCACTTCACCTGCTGCCCCCTCATACACCTCCGGTTCACCTTTTCTGCATACGACACAAGTATCACCTTTGAGGAATTTACCATTAAACACAAACCCCTCACACGCGAATTACTCACACCCCATAGAGCACTACTTTGGTTGTTGGCCCATGACACGGGCAGAGTTACACATTGACTACCCTACATGTGTCGGGTACCTTTATGATTGTGTGGACTACCCTGCCATGTTTGCTTTCCACATGCTATACCTCACGCACATAGGTACACGCCCTTACTTCACTTTCATCACTTGGTTGGTGTATCCAGGTACTACCCGTTCGACTGTGTCACATACACGTTTGGATTATACAGCTGACTTCTGGATTTTGCCAGCATGTTCTACTCATTGGTAGGATGGCACCTTTTCCTATGTCCAAGCTATTCCTTACACATGTCTGACCGTTGTGTACATTGCCTCCCCACAGTCAATGGTTGTGTTTCCACCTTTTCAATTGGCCACAGTGTGACATAGGGTTACCACCTGTCCCACTTTGCGAGGGACAGTCCCTCTTTGAGCAGTTGTGTCCTGACATGTAATTGTCAACATGGCAAATATCCTGAGATTTTAGGACAAACATATTTCTTATATTTTATATGATAGTTGCATTAAACAGTTAATTCTGTATCTGAAATACCTGACTGTTATGAGAAACAGAATAAGCAACTAAAATGCTACAGGAATACGCTTTTCTGTAGGCAAAACAGTTATGTTATGTCCTTTGTACTGGCCGTGGGTATGTGTCGGCCTGTACAGTCTGATATCTGTACCAAACATGTCCCACTTTGGCCATTTGTAAGGGTGGCAACCCTACTGTGACAGTTGCGGTGAACACAGCATATTTTACAGGCCGACACATACCCACTGTCAGTTCGGCAGATAGAACTTACAATTCTTGCCTATATCTAAGCTTATTCTTGTAGCATTTAGGTATCTTATTCTGTTTGTTATGACATTTATGTATTATACGTCCAGTGAAATATGTTTAATGCAACTATTGCATGACGTCTACGGAGGAATTATGTCCTATATTCTCTGGACATTTGCCAGTTTTACATGTTTGTGTCAGAACACAACTGCCCACAGAGGGACTGTCGCTCGCAAAGTGGGACAGGTGGTAATCTTGGTCGATGGTATGGATCATACTGTTCCTTTCGGCCTACATGTGTCCGTGTTGTTATGGCTTGTTTATATGCTCCTTCTGTTTCGTTTACATGCGTATGCTATTTCCTATCACATTTGGTATGTGAAATACGGACATACCTTTTGTATGTGACTATTACATGGCTTGTGGGATATGATTCAGACATGCGGTCACTACCTATATCTACATTTCTCCTCATGTAGTTTGTTATGGACACATCTGCACAGCTATGTTCCCTCCCTCAAGTTATGGGTCGGCTGGTGACCCTCACTGTTGGACTGGATGTACCTACTGGCGGCGCGCTAACATCTGATACGTTTCACTTCCACATGGTATAGCTATCAACACTACGTTGGACTACAGGCACACGGTTTTCCTGTCATTTACTCATGGGTAGGGACGCGTTATTCCCCTACCGTGCATTTGTGTTTGAGTCTTCATTTTCTGTTTGCAGGGACTCTGCTTTGCATACGTTTCAGTCTCCACGGTCACTGATAGGTACGATTACTATTGCTGGCGGAATATAATATTCAGCAGTTTAGGTTGCTCCTCAAAAGCTGACATTGACACGCCTCCCTGCGCAACTTCGATACGCCCCTTGCACTCGTGCACATTTCCTATGCATGTGGCTGTGGTGGCTGTGCGCCTTCATTAATATGCATATGGAGCGACTACTCCACATCTACGCTGCACGGCCGGCGCAAGCCTTACGCCGGACTTGCACCGAGCTTCATGAATCCAGAGGTGTGAATATAATGGAGTTCTGAGTTAGTCTATTAAAATTAGTATTTTCTGTTAGATTATATTATGATACAGAGTAACAGAGACAGAAGAAGAGGGGGGCGTGTCTCAGTGCAAGACTGACAGATGGAATTGCCTTATATTTTGGAATTTCTATCAGTTAAGATCTTCCACTGCCTCACAATCAGACTTCATCTCATGGCTGAAGGACTTCAGAACACAGACATCCAGGTGGGGAACAGCAATACCAAATCTTTGAAGAAAAATAGAAGGTATTTAATTGCAAACTTGTAGGATTTTTTTTTTTGCGGGGGGGTGGCTGCACACTAATTATTACTCTACAGAAGATCCTTTTCATTGATCTTTGAAAAATCCTGTGATCCTTCTACTGAAAAAAAGTAAAAGCAAGGATCTCATGGGAATTCCTTGTTAAAGCTGGACTAGGAGGGGTGCATGGTTTCAAATGATACTACACAATAACAATATTGGAATTTGGGCAATAGTTTTAACTAAGAACTGTCCACTTGTGTGGGCATGGAGCAGACAATGGACATATGTTTAGAGTAGCAGGGACATTTACTATTACTCCTTGGTTCATGGGTCACACTGTAAGCAGAATTCCTTCCTGACTGCAAGGACACTAAGTTTGTTTCCATGCAATGGAGAGATTCCTCTAATCCATCTGTGAGGTGCATGGTGGAACTGTGGGTAAAGGTTTGAAAATAAATGGTTATTCTTGGGTTCATAAGTAAAGGCTAAGAAATCAATGGTTGTTCTTGGGTTTCCTCATAATCAGAGTCAGTTGTCAGAATAATTTAGAGTGTTTGGTACAGAAAAAGAAGTTTAGGGTTGAACGTAGGAAGGAGAAGGGTGTCATTGATTCTTTGAAGCTGTTTGGCCTCTGTTAACAGTTTTAGTAGTCTAACTAACGTAAGGATAAGACATATGTTATGGTCTTCTGACGACTTTCTTCATGACCATTTCATATCATACATATGTGTAGAAGAATGAAAGAGACACATAAAACTGAATACTCGCACCCTGAAGGTACACATAATGGAACTGGCAGGATGGTGTGTTGGTGAGACATCCCACCGTTTGTTGATTCAGCCTTATAGATTTAACATAGTCCCTTCCAGCTTGTACTGCATGTTTTCAAATATGAAGGAAAGATGGGTCAAGAATTAGATGACAAGCAAGGATAATATATAGAATGTTACAGAATGCAGTTATTAAAAAGCTTTTTTCTGCAAAATAAACATATCACTGACTTTCAGAGAAGGGCAAGAAGAGATGGAACAAATATAAATAGGTTGGTCCTGAAAAGTAAGATATATTTTGTAGAACTGTTCATTTGAAGGGATGTTGAAAAAGTCTTTATCAAAGCCAACAAGTAGATTTTTAGAGTCAGTTCAGATGCAGAATCGACTTGCCTTCTACTTGGCCTCCTGAGCGATATGATGAAGATGACTGTTGAAGGATCACAAATTAACCTGTCCTTTGCTAGTGCAGCTAGGCCTGTAACTAGATTATAATTTCCATTAATCATGCCTTCTTTAATGTGTAGGTACATTTGCATGAAAAAGCTATTAAATGAAAAGGGCTGTTTGCTAAACTGTAAATTGGAAATGGTTTTGATGCAAGAATGGATCTGTTTTGAATTTTTTCATAATGCAAGAGCTCACTATGGGAATATAAAGTTCATACTCCTTTAAACATTGTTGCACACTATAGCTTAATGCTCCCTGGGAGCCTACTGTCAGCGTGACTGCTCTTTGTATTGTACAATGTTAAGGTGTTTGCTCAAGGAATGACTTAAAAGATAAAAATATCTGCAGACCTAATAGCCCCAGGTTATAAAAATATTTGAGAAATAGATGTACAGAATATGATCCAATAAAGTGCATGGACTGCCACTAGTGTGTTCACAAAAGTTTTGTTTTAACAAAATTGGAAATACATTTATAATAGTTATACTACATTCACAAAAGATTTCAAATAATATAGGCTACCTCAAACTATGCAGGGTGGCCGCAGTGGTGCAGCAGTTAGTGTTGCTGCCTCACAGCAAGAGGTTCTCCAGTTCAATCCTCGGCTGAGGTGCCTTCTGTGAGCAGTCTGCATGTCCTCCCTGTGGTTGTGTGGGTTTCCTCCTGGTGCTCTAGTTTCCTCCCAAAGACATGCTGTAGGTGGATTGTGCCTTCTGTGGGAGGTTGGACACCAGGCTGGCAACCTGACACTGTAAAACTCCACTGCTAATCATGAGAGGACGGGTGATCTGCTGTGGTGACCCCTAACTGGGAAAAGCCAGAAGAAGGCTACATCAAACTATGCAGTCAAACTTGACTTAAAATGTGTAAGATTAGTGAAGTTATACTTGGAATTGTTCAACTAAAATATAAAACAACTACTAACATTATTTGAAAACAGTTTTGTTGATGCAAAGAGCAGACTCAAATAAAAACTTAAACTAGACTGTTATCCTAAAAATGTATAAAGAAACATCATGGAAGAAAACAAAAATCGTGAAGTAGTCAGTCTGTTATATAAAACTGAGAAGCAATGACTTTTCATAGCTTGAGAGAAAAGACTGTTGAATATATCTAATTTATCCTGGCTGCAAGGGTTGGGAGGGGGAAGAGTTGGACTTCTTTTAAATGTAATATAAACATATGATCTCTCTGAAATAGCATCAATAATTTTAAAATTAAATTTGATATTTTCATAAGAACATTTGCCATTTTTTCATTTGTTTATTGATTGCCTGTCAGGGAAAAATTAAGAAAAGGAGACTCTTAAATGCAATTGACTGTTAAAAATGATTCAGATAAAATTGAAATCACAAACACTACCCACTTTTAAACAGACTTTGACACATAATTACTTCTGCAAGAAACAAAGGAGCTTTGATATTTACATATGTCAGGAGTTATATATTCATTGATATAGCTTCAAAAATTATGAACAATGAAGAAAATGGTCATCTTTAGAAATGAAGAAACAGAATTAAGAGCTACATACATTTTCATAGACAACCTATAAAGAGATAGCAGATATTTCTTCTTAAATCTTACTAGAAGACAGACTTTAGAGATTGTCAGATAAACCTGTCTCCCAAGATAAAGTGAATATTCTGATCATAACAATCTCTCTAGATTTAACAAAAAAAATAAGAAATTGAAATGTTTGTCAAGCTAGCTTAGTGCACTATGAGAAGAAGCTGTACATGACCCATATACATTCATGATATATACTGAGTCATTCAGCAAATCATTTAATCTACTCCTGACTTACCATTATAAACAGTCAGGTGTACCTAGTGGGCCATAACCTGCTCCAAACACACACACACAGATACACACACACACACACACACACACACACACACACACACACACACACACACACACACGCACACACACACAAATTCTAAAAATGTATAGCAGGCATACCCACAAATGCTTCTGCTAGTAAAACAGAATCTGTGCAAGAGCACAGTAATATAAATTAAAGCGATCCATAAAATGTAGAGAGAAAATGTTAAGGCCTGTCATATTTATCTATCTAAATTTCTAGCACTAGGGACTGCTGGAGTTTAACTGATCATAAACATCTGCCTCATCTTAAGAACTTCTGCTTACTATGTCCTATATGCAGGTTCTATATATCTAAAGCTCCATGGTTGCTTCTGTAGAACCATCAATATAAACAGAATGGTCTGTGTGCCCCTTTTAAATACAAAGGCTTTTATAACAACATTCAGACTCTATCTTGTTTATTCCTTACTTTATAGCTTAATTTCATGTCCTTGTGCTTTGTCCTTTGAGAAACTTCCCTCCTGTACTGCATTTACCCCTGTGATGTATGCAACAGGGCCTAATCATTTCATTATGCATTTCTTTCTTCTCTGGGGACTGTCTGTTGGATTTCTGAAGCTTCTCTTCATGAGATACTAATGCAAGCATGAAAAAATAGATGAATGTTTTCCCTTATTATTAGCTTGAAGTGATGAACTAATTAAATGTGATGACAGAAGTGAATGCATTAATCTACAATTTGGTTTACTTACCTGTAAATCCTGCTTGCTCACATTACAGTTTTAGAACATTTCTCATAAGAAATTGAATTAATTTCCATTTTTGCAAAATTAGAATAAGTAAAAAAAAAACACTGAACTGCAGCATGAGAGAAAATGAATTAAATGCATTATAAACAAAGTATATATGTATGGGTCACCTTTAGTAGACTGACTCTTAGGAAAGTTGAACATTATACGGTCAAGACCATATGATCGACTATGAATATTTGATGTTTTTATGGAGATCGCAGTACAGAGGGTATCAGGAAATTTATTCTTTCCCCACTGAAGTGCAGTCTTGGAGTTGGTATATATAATTTTCAGGGAGTGTGGGGAGAGAACACAAATTTTTGTTGTTTATTTTTAGATTTCAAGATTAGAGAAAGTGAAGAATATGGTCTTGACTACATAACGTTCAATGTTCTGTAACTCTGATGTTACAATATGGACCTGCACTTCTCTCTTTCTTTCTCTCTCTCTCTCTATGTATATATATATATATATATATATATATATATATATATATATATATATATATATAAATATATATATATATGTATATATATATATATATGGTTTACCATCAAATGGTCGACAGTAACATGCTCGACAGCCATGGTAGGAGCGACAGTCGGAATGTTGACGTTCATTTGTACGTCAGTTTAAAAGGGCGTACACAGGCAGGGAGTTTCAGCATGTATCACAATGGGAGATTTCCACCTTAAGGTTGACAGAATTTGTCGACGTTGCTGCGTTGATCTTACAACCTACTTTATATTAATTAGTCTACATTATTTGTCACAGAAATCACCATTCGTGGATGTGATTTTCATCCTTTTGATAGTTCATCTAGATATATATATATATATATATATATATATATATATATATATATATATATATATACATATATACACATATCAAGCTACTGAAGTTAAGCTAAACTTCAATAATTCAATCTAAAAAACAGTAACTGCAAAAGGTTTAAAAAAACAGAGCTGCACTGTTATGTGCATGCTCTGATGCATAACCTCATACCATGCAAAAGAAAACTGCTATTTTTTCCAGGTTTTAAGACACCTGCATCCTCAATATGTATGACATACCCATTATATTCATAATTTCTCAACTCCCTCAAGGATTGTCAATCTTGCACACCTGTCAGTCATCTGTTTTGTTGACCGAAGTGTGTTGACAAAACAGTTGTCAGTGTTTGTTGGTAGCATCAGTTAATAAGAGCATTCACACACACATATCTATATTTATATCTATCTATATCTAGCTATCTATTTATCTATATATCTATCTATCTATCTATATATATATATATATATATATATATGTGTGTGTGTGTGTGTTTGTATATGTGTATATATATATATATATATATATATATATATATATATATATATATATATCTATAGGTGTAGGGCACTCAATCAACTGTGTACCTACACTGACACCTGTTTAGTTTCATGGACACGCACAGATGGCAAATATACATAATTAGCAGGGGGGTTGCCCCATGCAAAAACACTTGTAGTTGGCTTGCTCCACTTTGGGGTAATCCCTAAAGCATGCACTGAATGTGTTTACATTTGTAGATTTGATGTTTTCACATCAGGATTCTGTGTGTCAGTGTATGTTCACAGTCAGTCCAGTGCTCTACAGCGATGTAGATATATATATGTAAAACGACCAAATGAAGCAAGAAAAAGGAAAGATAAATACTTAAACACAGCAAAATTTAATGTTAGCACTTTTGTTCACCAGTATCATTAAACTTCATCAGACAAATTAGGAAAAGCCATTAACATACTTAAACACCTTATTCAGCAATCACATCACAATACCGCCATCAAATTTAAAGGCATAAAATACCACAGAAATTATGGCAATAACCAATCCTGAATTTTACCTGCTAATACAAACAAAAAAATGAGTGTATATATATATATATATATATATATATATATATATATATATATATATATATATATAATGAACTAAAATAAAGTGTTTGCAGGAGGGGCAAGCCCCCCTGCACCCCCCACATCCTCCTTAGTTAAATTCATCAACTCCAAGATCACGCTACAGTGAAGAGAACGGTAAGTGCAACAGGAGCATTACCATTCTCTTCACTGTAGCACGGTCTCAGAGTTGGTATTTTTAAGTAGGGAGGTGTGGGGGGTGCAGGGGGGCTTGCCCCCTGCAAACACTTTATTTTAGGCGTCTGTCTTTTTTTCCCCACTTTTATATGTCGAGATACTGAAATATCGATGTTTTGGGTTCTTTTTTTAAAACATTTCGGCATTTAAAAGTGGACCCATGTATAAACAATATAATAAAAATATATATGTATATTAAAAGTTCATATTTAAAACTATCTGTCTAATGATTTTAATTTCACAAGACATTTATTTGTTCTAGCTGTTATTTTTGTGGTATTTTATGCCTTTAAATTTGATGGAGCATTGTGATGTCATTGCTGAATGAGGTATTTAAGTATGTTAATGGCTGTTACTAATTTGTCTGATGAAGTTCATTGATACTGGTGAACTAATGTGCTAACATTTAATTTTGTTGTGTTTAAGTGCCTATCTTGCCTTTTTCTTGCTTTGTATACCCACATGAGTTCAATATCTTTTATTTTGCCAAATACTCATTTCATCACAAAAAATAAATAAATAAATAAACCACTGACAGCTGGTAAAAACATTGATTGCAAACAAATCATTGAATCACACTTCATGAACAATTTCATATTCACTAATTGAACCTACAAACACTTTTTTTCTTTTTTGCAGAGGAGAAGTCTCCCCTTTACTTAAATAAACTTATTCTATTGTCACAGATCTGCATAAAGAAGAAAAAAACTAGTCACATACTGAGTCACTGCTGGCGCACAAACACAAACTTCTACAGACAGCAGTAGAGCGGTTTAACATATTTGTGGACATTAGCAAGGTGCAAATTCTGTTCAAGACTAATTTGCCTTTTAATTCCTATGATCCAAAACCACAGCATCAGTGATTTTTCTATAGCCTTGCACAGTTTTCTATTTCAAAGAGACCCACCACCAAAAAAGCAGACCAGATTTCATTCAGATGACATTCTTCAGTGATCTACTGAAGAACTGAAGATATGCATTTGTGCGAGACCTGGTCTGCTTTTTCGGTGGTAGCTCTGTTTAATGAAGATATTATCTGCAATTTGGTGTTTTGTGTGTGTGTGTGTGTGTGTGTGTGTGTGTGTGTGTGTGTGTGTGTGTGCGTGTGTGTGCATGTGTGTGGGTGTGTGTGGGTGTGTGTGTGTGTGTGTGTGCGTGTTTTTCATTTTAAATATATCTGTATGTTTATTTATTTGTAGTTTAACTGGGGTAGTCCACTGGGCCAGGTTGAGCCATTTTCAGTGGATATCTATATATATATATATATATATATATATATATATATATATATATATATATATAGATATAGATATCTATATCTATCTATATATATATATATATATATATATATATATATATATTTTTTTTTTATATATATACTTTAATCATCTATATGTCAGTTGACTAGTTTTGATTGACTGACATAGCTACAATCACAGTCCACTGAACCAATGGACTGGACTTTAATATGAATGTTGCAGAAGCAAGTCCTGCTCTACTTGTGTTTAATGAATTGGGTTTCAATGTATTGTGCTTGATGGATCATGTTTCAGTCAAAATCCTCCAGTCAAAGATAGCCACTGTGCACATGCATGCACACACATACACAAACACACACACACACACACACACAAACACACACACACACACACACACACACACACACACACACGCATGCACACACACTCACACATATCTATATCTATAGCTATATCTATATATTGATATATATATATATATATATATATATATATATATATATATATATATATATATATATATATATATATATAGATATATATATATATATATAATATATATATATATATATATATATATATATATGGTTCCATATGAAACCATCGAAGTAACACAACATCGAGTCTTACATCATCGGGACCACAACATCGTAAAGTGAAACCAGCGAAAACGGAAAACATCGAGTTCCACAACATCGAAATATAAAACACGAACACGCACAACACCCTGTGACAGTCCCATGCAGTAAATAAACAATAATCGGCTGCGTAAATACCCTGTGGCATCATGGTAGCATTACCTACGAAACATGCCAATACTAGAAATGTGACAGTCCCATGCATCAGAACGGAATGGAAACATGATGTTCCCTTCATGAATATGTTTCCATTCCGTTCTTATGCGTTACTTAGAATACGGGTGAATAAGTCTACTTTTTCAAAACATTTCTAGTATTGGCATGTTTCGTAGGTAATGCTACCATGATGCCACAGGGGTTATTTACGTGTGCCGCCGATTATTGTTTATTTACTGCATGGGACTGTCACAGGGTGTTGTGCGTGTTCGTGTTTTATATTTCGATGTTGTGCAACTCAATGATTTCCGTTTTCGCTGGTTACACTTTACGATGTTGTGGTCCCGATGATGTGAGACATGTTGTGTTACTTCGATGGTTTAATATGGAACCATATATATATATATATATATATATATATATATATATATATATACATATATATATACATATATATATATATATATATATGATTTACCTTCATTTGGTCAACTAACATGAATGTTGACATCCTGAAGGTAAAATGGTAAATTACTCTACATCAAAAATGGAAGTGTTGGCTTCCTAGAAAGCATGTACTGAGAAAGAAACTTGGTGCTTGAACTTTAAAACATCATTTTGGGGGGGGGGGCAAGCCCCCTGCACCCCCCCCACTAATTATATATACTAACTGTGAGATTGCACGGTCCCTGGGGAAAGGGAATATCCCCCTACCCAGGGATTGTTGATCTCACACACTTGGCTACGACTATGGCAGCGGCCTCTCCTGCTCCCAATATGCACTTTCTATTTTTGTGTCTTGACGAGTAAAGTTTTTCATTGGTTGAATCTGCTTCTTGCTCTATAGTGAGTGGACTTTGCCGTGGGAATGCTGGTGATGTTGTGATGTGAAATATTGTTGGTTTTGATTGTTTTCATAACAAAGTAGCATGGAGTGGTGGAAGTTGAGCTTGCGACAGTGATCGGGCCAATATGGAGTGCAGGAAAGGGAATTTTGTTGATTTTGGAGGGGTCTCTTGAATACAGCAGTGATTATAGTGACGTAATATGGAGAAGGAAGATGGTTTGGATGTTGGTCTGTGGTGTTGGTAGAGAGGAAGACTTGGTAGTTGCTGTGAAGTGTTTTGGTCAATGAGGCTGGTTGTGCCTGCAGGTAGAGGTGACTGATGGACTTGTAGTCGGAGACATCGGAAGAAGGTTTGCTGGAGTGGAAAGTTGGTGTGGATGGTTGGAAGTGTAGAGGCAGTTGACTGCAGGCAGCGGCGGTTGCACTAATAGAGAAATAAGAACTTTTTGAGATAATGTTCATCTTCAGTTGGCTCCTGACTGTTGTGTTGTTAACTGTTTTATTGTTACATGTTGTTGTGTTGTGATGTTATGTTATCTTGCATGAGCTTGGAGGAATGAAATTTCATTCAGTTGTACTTTGTATGGTTGAATGACAATAAAGTTTGCTTTGCTTTGCTTTGAATATTTGAGTTACAGCTGATGAAATTCTGTCAAGCTATAGCTATATATAATCTTTTTTATATGAATGCCTTATGGATGGTGCAATTGACTCTGAGACTTATAATTTTGTATTGATAGAAAAAATAGTTTTAGGTGTTCTCTTTGGAATACCAAAAATCCATCAGGATCCAGTCAACCCACCTTTTAGGTCAATTGTGTCATCTCCCATTTATGCAACGGATTTTGTTCTTAACCCTATAGTACAGGGTCTAACTATTTATATAAGAGACTCATGGAACTTTTTAAATAAGCTTAGAGTTTATTTACAATTATGATTTTAAAAGTGGTAAAAACATTCTTGTTACTTTTGATATATATTTGCTTTTATAAGTATTTCACAGGATATAGGTGTTAAATATGTGAGAAAATATTTAAACAAGCCTATTACTTTGAAAAGTAATGATATAAATTTTTTGTATCCTTTCTGGAAATTTTGTTGGAAAATAATTATTTTATGCTTAATAACAATATTTACAAACAAGTTAGAGGTGTAGCGATGGGTTCAGCTGCTTTTGCAAACTTAGTTCTTGGTTGGTGGGAGCATGACGTGATTGAACCCATGGCTACGTCACATAAAATCATACAGTATAATAGGTTTGTCAGTGATTTATTTATGATTATTGAAGGAATTGTGGAAGATGCTGTCTGTTTGATACACACTTTTATGTAATTAGATAAAAGTACAAAAGTAGAACTAAGTGACTGTTTTGTAAAGCTCTGAAGCAGTTCATTTAAGTATTGCAAAACTGGTTCTCTTATTATGTGTGCTTTTGAAGAAAAGAGCAGTTGAACAGCTATCAGACTTTGGTATTTAAACTTAAAAGTACTTTTATTGCGTGTGCTTTTGAAGAAATGGTCAGTTGAACAGCTATTAGACTTTGGGATTTAAACTTAGAAATACCATTACTGTGACTCAGCACTGTGGTATTTCAGCAACTGCTTTCTTTGATTTTGTTTGTAGGTAGTCATTGGAGTTATACACAATAGCCAATATGTAAAACAACACCTGATAATTAATCACCTAGCAGAGTAAAGCGATCCCTAATCTGGACTGATGATAACCCCTTCTCAACTAGAATGACAACCCTTCACCACTTGCCTGATGAATGAATTCAAGAATACACTAGATCATAACCCCATACCACAAGCCTGGAATGTTTTCATTCTGATGTATACAGGCTTCCTCCAAAGGTAACACATCCTAAGCTTTATTTCCAATACAGGCACACACCATTTTCAGGGTCATTTATACTTCCTAAATACTAGAATTGCATGAAACATATTTAACTTGTATACACCACCCAGACGACTCAATTCCTGCCCTGAATAAATAATAAATAACCATGCGGTCCTCTTTTGCACAAAACTGGCAAACGTAAAAAGCAATATGTGAGCTATAGATAAATAGCAAGCTAATGTCAGAAGACTTGCAAAAAGAAATTGCTAGCATAAGATCTGCCGTTATCGGTTCCCTATTATATTATCGAAAGTTGATTTCAGCGAACGCTAACATGAGTGAAAACGCTGGAAATTGAAAGGGTGTTTGTGGGGTCATGGTACAGTGAGGAGTGGGATAGTTGCCCTTTCTTCACTGTAGTGCAATCTCGGAGTTGGAATATATAGTTAGCGGGGGGGTGTGGGAGGCACAGCCCCCCACAATAAGAAGTTCGATTTTCAGCATTTTCGCTCATGTGAGCGTTCGCTGAAATCAACTTTCGATAATATAATATAGACTCTCATTATCAAAAGGAATCCTACATCCAGATATTGCAAATCCTTCTTTTCCCGTGCTGCTCTGAGAACATTCTTTTTTTGTTGATATAACAAATCATGACTGGTCAAGCAGGAGTACCTGGTGATGGCGGTGGAGGAACCAAGGATCTGTGTGGCCTCTCTAGCATCAAGTTGGTGGATGACTCAAGGCTGAGAACAGTGGGCATCCAGGTCTGTAGTAAGTGGACTATATCCTTTTCCTTTTGTTTTGCTCCTTCTTGCAACCACAAATAAGCAAATTGTTTCTATGATCCCAGCTTTCCCAATCATCCACACGATCATTAATATTCTGCACAAAATTAAATAAAAATCTAATCAGATACTTTACATCCTCTAATTGCCAGGCAAGTTCTTTCATAGTGCTCTCCAGTTTTTCATGATACTCAGCAAACCCAATTACCAATGTTTTAATCTCCTAGGCCAATGACTGGAGGGAGACCTATAAAGAATGAAAATCACTTGGCACCACAGGACCCGGAAGCACATAAATAAAGGCTTTCAAAATAAGCAGATGAAGAAATCAAACAGCTGCTAGGTCTCCAAAAAGATCCTTTAATGTAATCAAGCAAAGTAAAAATCCACAATATCTTCCAAGCGCTTTCAGTCGACCACATGCGAGCTTTCTCAAGGCAAACAACATTGCTGGAAGTTCATTCACATTAAATACTTCCAGAATCATCACATGACTTCCTGTGAACCTTTCCCAACAGGAAAATCACCATATAAGGAAATTCTAAAATACATTCTTATTATCATTAAAAATAATTCATTTTCTAAAAATAATTCATTTTCTAAAAATGTCTTGGCGACTGAATAGCATAATGAACTTAAAATTGAATGCAAACTATTAAAATGTGTCATAAAACAATTCTGTAAAATGTTTTTATAGTTTTATAATACAAATAAGTGCAGTAACCCCTTTTAACCATCAGGGGTGAAATCAAAACTCCAATTTAAAACCTAGAGTTACTAACTGGCATTGTAAAACATTTCTTATCTGAGTTGCCAATGTATAACATTCCATATATCATATTATAAAATCTTATGGATTCAAAATTGAATAAAACAATAGATGTCATGTTCTGCTAAACTGCATTATAGACGAGCTTGTCTCAATTTCAAAACACTAGTGATGTTGAGGGTATCATTCAGACCTGGGTATCTAGTAGCGTCTAACTGCCAAAATAGCTCACGATATTCTAATTTTGACTCCCAACTACCCCCTCTTATATTCGGTTGTACCTGTTCCAACACCATAAACTTTATGTCCATGTCCTTACACGTCAAGGAGTGTTTATAAAAGGCATTACTTTCCTTCCTTACATTGATGTCATTGAAGTGTTCGTAAATCCTTCTCCTAAACACCCTTTCGGTTTTCCCAATGTAAAAAGCATGGCACGTAACACAGCAACCAAGATAGACCACACCCTTGGATCCACAGTTAAAATGTTTGTTGGAAGAGAACTTAAATCTTCTAGAGGGAAGGTAGTAGGACCCCGAATTTAGAATAGCGTGACATTGCTTGCACATCCCACAGGGATAAGTGCATAATTTCTTTCTACTGTGGTTCTGTGGATCCTCTAACCTAATATCTAAAAGTTCTTTCAAATTCCTGCCCCTTTTCCTAACAAAAGAGGGGTAACTGGGCATAGAATTCTTAAGATCTTCCTGAAGTCTGAGAATGGGCCAATATTTCTTGATAATCTTCTCGATTTGATATGAGTTGTTGGAGAAAGTGTGTATAAAACTATTTTTTCCTTGTAAAATGTGTTTTGAAGGGTTTGGGGACATCTCATTAACCCCCACCCCCAATAAAGGAGGATATTTATTTGCCCTCTTCTCAGAAATTTCTACAACTAGTGCTTCTACCAGGGCTTCCGGATATTGTTTGTCCATAAAGAATCCCTTTAAAATGGAAACTTCCTCATTGAAAAGTTTGTCCGTGCTGGACATTCGTGAAGCCCTAATTAGTTGACCCTTCACTATCTCCTTCTTTTGATAGAAGGGATGTCCACTGTGGTAATTCAGGAATGCATTTGAAAAAGTGCTTTTCCTGTAAATCTTAGACTGAAAACAGCTATTTGAATAATCCTTCACTAGTGAAATGTCTAAATAATCGAGTTGGTGTTTACTGATATTATAAGTAAAACTAAAAAATGTGGTCGTCCTCTTGATGTAATCTATGAATTCCATTAAACTTCGTTTGTTTCCCATCCACATAAAGGAGATATCATCCAGAAATCTTCTATAGTATAAGATGTCCTGATACCATGTACTGGTAAAAATATATTTCTTTTCCCATTGGTATAACACCAAATTTGCGTACATGGGGGCACAAGAGGCACCCATTGCCACACCTTTTTTCTGACGATAAAAATCCCCCTTAAAATGAATGAAGTTATTTTCTAGAACTAATTCCATAAATTCCAGAATTAAATTAGTAAACTTGGCCCCCAGTTGGACTTCATTAGATAAGTAAGTTCCTAACCACTCCAGTCCTGTGTTGTGTGGAATACTAGGAAATAAGTCGACCACATCCACAGTGACCATAAAAATTTCAGGTAAAAATAAACTCTGATCCACTCCTTTGAGGTAGTCCCATGAATCCTTACATATGTGTTTAATTTTCTCTACATGTTGTTTTAAGGAGAAATCGATAAATTTGGCTAAGGGTTCTGTGACACTTCCACCCCCTGAAACTATAGGTCTAAATTTCAGGGGGTTCAAATTCTTATGTGTCTTTGGAATTCCAAAAATCTGGGCAACCTTGGGTTTTTTTACTAATAAATAGTTATATAACTTTTCATTAATGGCATTTTGCATTAAATGGTCATATAGTGAATAATTTATTTTAGCTTGAGCTATATTGATCTCATTTCTTGAGACAAGTTCATATTGTTCAGTATCCTGTAACACAGTGTGCAAGGCAGCCTCATAGTCCCAGGTATACATCAAGACAGCACCTCCCCCCTTGTCCGGTTTCATAACCCTACACCCCTCCATTTTGAGCTTTTTAATTAAAGTCAACTCATCCTCAGTAATATTGTCAGTTGTTTTAAAATAATCTTTCTCATTAAGTTTCCTAATGTCAGTCTCAACCAACTCCTCAAAAATTTTAATGGTGGGGTGGACAGGCGGGTTGAAGGTACTTTTTCTTGTAAGATTCTTTTCAAAGTTTCGTTCATCTTTAAACAATAAGTTAAAATTGAGCTGCCTCATAAAAAGCTTTAAATCAATCAAGGTTGTAACCATGGGGGAAGGCCTAAGGGGAGCATAATGGAAACCCTTGGAAAGTAAACTAAAAAAATTGTCTGTTATTGATAGATCGGTGTAATTAAAAATAGTAAAATTGTCTTTCCTATGTTTAATTTGTTTCCCTTGAAATAATGTTGTGCTATTGTCCTCATTCACTGTAGTTCTTGAAATTAGTTCGTCGGGTGATTCCAACTGTTGTATTGTTCCCTTCTCCCCCTCCCTCTCTTCTGGGGGTAATGAAGATCCTGGGTAGTTACATTCCTATTCTTCTGTGCTATTCTCTCACTTCCTCTGAGATTATCATTTCCTTCACTTGTTGGTTCCCCTTGCCTATTACTTTCTTCCCTTTCATAAAAGACATTTTCGGTGACTTCAAATCTTGGACAAAATAACAGTTTAATTTCAGAAAAGGTACTGTGGTTCATGATAATTATAAAAATCTTGATAATGTCTTTTTTGATTTTAAAGACAAACTGTATTCTTATAAGAACAAACAGATGGAAGTTGATTATTTAAATGAGTGTATTAATGTACAGAGAATTCCTAAGGGCTTGAGGTTTTTTAAGTTCCCCAACAATGTACAATATGGTTCTGATTTATATGACCAACTTTGTGAAATTTTCAACAAAGCAGGTTTAGACATGTTAAAATGCATGGTGATGGACTATGAGAAAAAATGACTGTTTTGTTAAAAGATTTAGATGAGCGCAACGCATAAATATGTTAAAAGATGAAACTTTTAGCTCAGTTAAGAGGGACTATGATAAGTTGTTTAGTGATGTAGACCAGCATTGTTTTAGGGTACTTAATCGAAAAATTAGGAAATTAGAGAGGGACCTAATTGAATATAAGGAAGGTAGAGCCTACCCCCTCCCAATTATAAAAGGAAGAAGCAACAACAAAACTACTGAAAATGTCTTTTATGAAAGGGGAGAAAGTAATAGGCAAGGGGAACCTACAAGTGAAGGAAATGATAATCTCAGAGGAAGTGAGAGAATAGCACAGAAGAATAGGAATGTAACTACCCAGGATTTTCATTACCCCCAGAGGAGAGGGAGGGGGCGAAGGGAACAATACAACAGTTGGAATCACCCGACAAACTAATTTCAAGAACTACAGTGAATGAGGACAATAGCACAACATTATTTCAAGGGAAACAAATTAAACATAGGAAAGACAATTTTACTATTTTTAATTACACCAATCTATCAATAACAGACAATTTTTTTAGTTTACTTTCCAAGGGTTTCCATTATGTTCCCCTTAGGCCTTCCCCAATGGTTACAACCTTGATTGATTTAAAGCTTTTTATGATGCAGCTCAATTTTATCTTATTGTTTAAAGATGAACGAAACTTTGAAAAGACTCTTACAAGGAAAAGTACCTTCAACCCGCCTGTCCACCCCACCATTAAAATTTTTGAGGAGTTGGTTGAGACTGACATTAGGACACTTAAGGAGAAAGATTATTTTAAAACAACTGACAATATTACTGAGGATGAGTTGACTTTAATTAAAAAGCTCAAAATGGAGGGGTGTAGGGTTATGAAACCGGACAAGGGGGGAGGTGCTGTCTTGATGTATACCTGGGACTATGAGGCTGCCTTGCACACTGTGTTACAGGATACTGAACAATATGAACTTGTCTCAAGAAATGAGATCAATATAGCTCAAGCTAAAATAAATTATTCACTATATGACCATTTAATGCAAAATGCCATTAATGAAAAGTTATATAACTATTTATTAGTTAAAAAACCCAAGGTTGCCCAGATTTTTGGAATTCCAAAGACACATAAGAATTTGAACCCCCTGAAATTTAGACCTATAGTTTCAGGGGGTGGAAGTGTCACAGAACCCTTAGCCAAATTTATTGATTTCTCCTTAAAACAGCATGTAGAGAAAATTAAACACATATGTAAGGATTCATGGGACTACCTCAAAGGAGTGGATCAGAGTTTATTTTTACCTGAAATGTTTATGGTCACTGTGGATGTGGTCGACTTATTTCCTAGTATTCCACACAACACAGGACTGGAGTGGTTAGGAACTTACTTATCTAATGAAGTCCAACTGGGGGCCAAGTTTACTAATTTAATTCTGGAATTTATGGAATTAGTTCTAGAAAATAACTTCATTCATTTTAAGGGGGCATTTTATCACCAGAAAAAAGGTGTGGCAATGGGTGTCTCTTGTGCCCCCATGTACGCAAATTTGGTGTTATACCAATGGGAAAAGAAATATATTTTTACCAGTACATGGTATCAGGACATCTTATACTATAGAAGATTTCTGGATGATATCTCCTTTATGTGGATGGGAAATGAACGAAGTTTAATGGAATTCATAGATTACATCAAGAGGACGACCACATTTTTTTGTTTTACTTATAATATCAGTAAACACCAACTCGATTATTTAGACATTTCACTAGTGAAGGATTATTCAAATAGTTGTTTTCAGTCTAAGATTTACAGGAAAAGCACTTTTTCAAATGCATTCCTGAATTACCACAGTGGACATCCCTTCTATCAAAAGAAGGCGATGGTGAAGGGTCAACTAATTAGGGCTTCACGAATGTCCAGCACAGACAAACTTTTCAATGAGGAAGTTTCCATTTTAAAGGGATTCTTTATGGACAAACAATATCTGGAAGCCCTGGTAGAAGCACTAGTTGTAGAAATTTCTGAGAAGAGGGCAAATAAATATCCTCCTTTATTGGGGGTGGGGGTTAATGAGATGTCCCCAAACCCTTCAAAACACATTTTGTAAGGAAAAAATAGTTTTATACACACTTTCTCCAACAACTCAGATCAAATCGAGAAGATTATCAAGAAATATTGGCCCATTCTCAGACTTCAGGAAGATCTTAAGAATTCTATGCCCAGTTACCCCTCTTTTGTTAGGAAAAGGGGCAGGAATTTGAAAGAACTTTTAGATATTAGGTTAGAGGATCCACAGAACCACAATAGAAAGAAATTAGGCACTTATCCCTGTGGGATGTGCAAGCAATGTCACGCTATGCTAAATTCGGGGTCCTACTGCCTTCCCTCTAGAAGATTTAAGTTCCGTTCCAACAAACATTTTAACTGTGGATCCAAGGGTGTGGTCTATTTTGGTTGCTGTGTTACGTGCCATGCTTTTTACGTTGGGAAAACCGAAAGGGTGTTTAGGAGAAGGGTTTACGAACACTTCAATGACAACAATGTAAGGAAGGAAAGTAATGCCTTTTATAAACACTCCTTGACGTGTAAGGACATGGACATAAAGTTTATGGTGTTGGAACAGGTACAACCGGATATAGGAGGGGGTAGTTGGGAGTCAAAATTAGAATACCGTGATCTATTTTGGCAGCTCCGGTTAGACGCTACTAGATACCCAGGTCTGAATGACACCCTCAACATCAATAGTGTTTTGAAATTGAGACAAGCTCGTCTATAACACAGTTTAGCAGAACATGACATGTATTGCTTTATTCACTTTTGAATCCATAAGATTTTATAATATGATATATGGAATGTTATACATTGGCAACTCAGATAAGAAATGTTTTACAATGCCAGTTAGTAACTGTAGGGTTTAAATTGGAGTTTTGATTTCACCCCCAATGGTTAAAAGGGGTTACTGCACTTATTTGTATTATAAAACTATAAAAACATTTTACAGAATTGTTTTATGACACATTTTAATAGTTTGCATTCAATTTTAAGTTCATTATGCTATTCAGTCGCCAAGACATTTTTAGAAAATGAATTATTTTTAATGATAATAAGAATGTATTTTAGAATTTCCTTCTATGGTGATTTTCCTGTTGGGAAAGGTTCACAGGAAGTCATGTGATGATTCTGGAAGTATTTAATGTGAATGAACTTCCAGCAATGTTGTTTGCCTTGAGAAAGCTTGCATGTGGTCGAGTGAAAGCACTTGGAAGATATTGTGGATTTTTACTTTGCCTGGTTACATTAAAGGATCTTTTTGGAGACCTAGCAGCTGTTTGATTTCTTCATCTGCTTATTTTGAAAGCCTTTGTTTATGTGCTTCCGGGTCCTGTGGTGCCAAGTGATTTTCATTCTTGGTTTGATTTTGCTTTTAGTTTTGGTGTTTTTTGTAGACCTATAAAGAACCCACGGAATGTTTTAAGCTGATTTACAGAACTCACCAGCTGAGCAATGTCCACTACCATGTGGTTCATGGTTTGTTGTGACATGGATGGCATCACATTTAAATTCTTATAGTCTGCTGATTTAGCCTGAGACACTTTACTCGAGACATCCACATGGCATTGGAACTGGTTCCACACCTTCAGACTCACTTATACCTTAAGGACCATTGTTTTTTTCTCAGCAGTCCAAACACAGCAATAATTGTAGAACAACTGTCGAAGGTAAAAGGTATGATAATTAAGGCAATAGAGGCAGAAACGTGCACTATAATATGATCAAGACACAGAACTCAGTTTTGGAGCTTTCACATCCTCAGTCTCAGAACTGGAAGTCTGAATTTTGATTTTTTTTAAATATATTTACGTATATAACTTTATAAGATTTGTTATGCATTTGTTTATGGTTAATGAATGGTTTAACTGATATTTTAACTTGAGGAAGGTTTTTTATTTAATATTTATTTCTTTAAATAAAGGAATGCTGTTTTGTGAATCTTATCTGACGTGTCAGAATGAAATAAATGCTCTTATGCTATAGAGCCATGTATCATCCAACAGTTCTTATGTTTCTAAAATATTAGTTTATTTTCTTATTGCACTTTATTCATACTCTTTTCATACATGAACACACATTTCATTCTCTGTGGCTAGATCAAGGAGGAAGAAGGAGTAGCCATCTGCATAAAATTTGTTAAATGGTCAGTCAGTGATACAATATGGTCTGGTAAAATATCTCTATTGTCTTTATATCATAAAAAATAAGAATTGTATTTGATATTGAGGCAGTAAGCAAAACAAAGACTGTACTCCAGGTGACTTATCTGAGATAGCAAGCTGCCTAAAACTAAAAGTATAGCAGTGTTGCTCAGTGTTAAGTAGTGTGGACTATATATCAGTTAGCCTTGCAAATTATGCATATTTGTATTAGAAGCATATGTAAAGAAAGTGAAGACCATCCCAGGGATTCATAAACACAGCATCTGCAATCACAGCCAAGCCAGCCCTATTTCCACTGTCAGCACAGTGAGCCCCAATGCTTATTGCACATGCATGCATCTAGGCTATTCTGCATGACAAGCAGCTCCTCATCATGGCTGCAGTACAGAACCACAGCTAAATTGTATTAGACAGCCACACAGTCAGATTAAAGTACGTGCAGCTCAGGTAAACACTGGCCATGTGTGAGCACTTCTGTTAGTAGATGTGAATCCTTACTCGAAGATGGAGGAACTATTTTAAAATCTGAATCAATGCAAAGTACAACAATATAAATGCAGAGAAGTGTTCTATGAAAGAAAAAATGTCAATGATGGCTAAGAGTAGAGTGTAGAGGTTTAACCACAGCAACAGAAACCACAGAGATGGACAGAGTCGTGCAAAGAAAGGTGCCCACCAAAGCATGGTTGCAAAACACAATAGAGAAGGAGGTAAGACAATACAATAATGAAGAATTATGCAAATCTTAGACAAGAAACGTGTGATACAATAAAGCAATTTGATGTACAAACATACACCAGTCCTAACAACATCACAGTTTGATCAGTCTCCTGGTACTGCAATGTGACTGTCATTAAAAAAGAAAATATGAGAATCTCATGGAAGCTGACGCATCTACTCTGTCCACTTGTATTATATCCTCAATATTTTTTTTTTACAAGGAGAGACACAGAAGCACTCATGCTGATGGTGTCATAAATACATATTTCAGGGGGATGTGACACATTCATGGACTGATAGCAAGAAAAGAAAGATAAGCCTCAAGGGATCTAAGTCAATGCCTTTGCAAGTGATGCTCTCTATACCAGTGCATTAACAAAAAGAGCCAAAGAATATAAAAGAAATGGGGAGAAACAACAACAAAAAAACTAGTAAATGTATGTAACAAAAAGGACAGAGACAAATAGGGTGGGTAAAGAGAAATATAAACACAATTAAATTCAATTTCTTAACAATGATATACTGTTTTTACATTGTTACTTGGGTTGCCTATGTCTGATGCATAGTATGTAGCTGTACATTGTTACATGGGTTGCCTATGTCTGATGCTAGTGTGTAGCTCTACATTGTTACTTGGGTTGCCTATGTCTGATACATAGTGTGCAGCTGCACATCATTACTTTGGTTGCCTATGTCTGATGCATAGGGTGTAGCTGTACATTGTTACGTGGGTTGCCTATGTCTGATACATAGTGTGCAGCTGCACATCATTACTTGGGTTGCCTATGTCTGATGCATAGGGTGTAGCTGTACATTGTTACTTGGGCTGCCTATGTCTGAAACATAGTGTGTAGCTGTACATTGCTACTTGGGTTGCCTATGTCTGATGCATAGGGTGTAGCTGTACATTGTTACTTGGGATGCCTATGTCTGATATATAGTGTGTAGCTGTACATTGTTACTTGGGTTGCCTATGCCTGATGCATAGGGTGTAGCTGTACATTGCTACTTGGGTTGCCTATTTCTGATGCATAGCGTATATCTGTGCATTGCAACTTGGGTTGCCTATGTCTAATGCATAGTGTGTAGCTGTACATTGCTACTTGGGTTGCCTATGTCTGATGCATAGTGTGTAGCTGTACAATGCTACTTGGGATGCTTATGTCTAATGCATAGTGTGTAGGTGTACATTGCTACTTGGGTTGCCTATGTCTGATGCATTAGTGTGTAGCTGTACATTGCTACTTGGGTTGCCTATGTCTGATGCATAGCATGTATCTGTACATTGTTAGTTGGGTTGTCTATGTCTGATGCATAGTGTGTAGCTGTAGATTGTTACTTGGGTTGCCTATGTCTGGTGCATAGTGTGTAGCTGTACATTGCTGCTTGAGATGCCTATGTCTAATGCATAGTGTGTAGGTGTACATTGCTACTTGGGTTGCCTATGTCTGATGCATAGTGTGTAGCTGTACATTGCTACTTGGGTTGCCTATGTCCGATGCATAGCGTGTATCTGTATATTGTTAGTTAGGCTGCCTATGTCTGATGCATAGCATGCAGACTTACACATAGCCAGATTAAAGTACGAACAGCTGAGGTAAACTGTAATTGTGATATAAAGACAATTGCGACATTTTACCAGTCCTGAGCAGGGCTAGGCACAGCCTGGTGTTTTTGCATGCATCAGTTTTAATGTAGTGTGTCTGCTTAAGTCTAAATTATTATGCTGTAAAGCTATGTGTGATCCACTGCCTCTTTGCAGGTGCCATGACATACTGTGTCCACCTCCATCTGGCATGGTCATTCCCTGCTGCTAGCTCCTCTTCTACTTGTCTCAACTGCCACTATCTGTTCTGCTATAAACTGCTGGCCCTGCAAGATGCCACCCTGCTGTAACTACTTCCTAACTATAATATTATTTAACATAGCACACATGGTCAGTATTTGATACACATGCTGGGTCATGCTGCAGGGCACCATTGGATGTATTTAGACAGCAAAAGAGTGACTTCAGTAGCCCCTACACATGATCTATAATATTTTTGGTTTAGATAATGCATGGTTGTTCTCCTGGTCAGTTTGAATATATGAATTTCTGACGGGTGTCATGATCCAGGGTTCTAGGGTGTATCCAGCAATACTTACAAGATGCTGTTGTGACCCAGAGCAAACAATTGATAAAGTTTACATGTGTGCCATATGTTTGGGTTATGAAAACTGCCTTGGTGGCCTTCACACACATTGCAGATGATACCCTGTCCATTACAGACACCCTGGTCAGTGATGGAGTGATTCCCTTTGGTGCGTATGTCCCTCCTTGTCATTTCATTGGGTGGGGCCTTTAATTTCAATGTGGGTTCAATCTATGGCCCACAGTGTCTCGGGGAAATGGGCTGTATCATCGAACTTCTTCATGGAATTTGCTCTTGGCTGAGGAATGTAGGAACCATGTATGCTTCCCCACATGTGGAAGCATGGCATCGAGGAACTGATGGGGTTTTCTAAAGGCAAATGTCTGGGTTACCCCCAATGTTTCCCCAGTAGGTCACTGAAAAGTCCCAGTAGCTAATGTATATAGAGCCACACATACCCACATTATCCACTGGGATAGGTACTCTGTGACTCCCATGATGCTACAGTCAAGACCGGCACATTTCCATGATTTCATGCATGGTCTCTCTGTACACATGATACCAGCCTTCTGTGCTGGTGGAAAGCATGAAATGTTAAGTGTGATCAGATGACCCAGCTCCTCCAGGGTCATCATTTTACACCTTTAGCCAAACCCGCTGCAATAAGAGCTTCCTGCAGATACATATTTAGAATCACTGCAGCAATCCCAATCATATTTATGCATTGTACTCCATTTGAGCATGGGCATATGGTCAAGTTCAAACTTAAGGTGAACACAGTATCACTGCATGGAATATAAATGTTCTTAACCACTCCTGCATCTTGTCGTCCTTCATTAATATATAAAGCACATCACTATATAGTCATTAGCATATAACATGGTCAACCAAATCGCTTGGTCTAGCCCTATCGTGTAGCTGACTTTTCTGACCACATCTACTCTGCGAGTGGATGTTCATTGCACAAATTCATTAGCATAATACGGCAAAGTTTTCCAAATCTGATCGCATATCTAAGTTAAAAGACAACAGTACTTCTTTGCATATATTTTCCTGGGTTTGTAGATGGAAAAATTATGAATAGTAGAGGTATGAGTGTAGCTGCTTGTTGACCTGAGGTTTTAGTTGGTGGAAGCAAACACTACAAAGGAAAAAAAAAGTTTCTGTATTCTTGGTCAGATCCTGAAAAGACCTAGGGGATATTATGTGCATTGTAATACTGGATGTATAATTTCTGTAAATTTTTAAATACTGAGTTCAGCCAATAGCTCTTTTAATGGGTCCTGCTGGTTTGGTTGACATCTGTTTAATTGACTGCATTTGGTTGATTATACAGATAGTTGACAAATGTACCAGATCAACAATATTCAGGTAGGGGAATATTCCCTTTCCCAGAGCATTGTGCAGTCTCGGAGTTAGTACATATAATTAGCCAGGAGTAGGGAGGAGCAGGGAGATTTGCCCCCGTGTAAAAAGTAATGTTTTAAAGTTGCATGCCCCAAGGTTTTTCCACGGTGCATGCGAGGTAGGTAGTCAAAGTTTCATTTTTTGACAAACGGTGGTTTACATTCAGGATGTCGACATACATGTCAGTGAATCAACTTAAGGTAATTCAGTTTAATAGATATGCAGTGATTCTGTTTATTTGAGGAAATATTCCTGTGCAGAAGATGAAACACTGTGGCTGTGTGGTGGGTAACATGGAATGAGGGTGTTCTTTAGATAATACTTTCACAGTAACTGTAGTTTCAAAATTATTGGAATCTGCGTCATCTAATTAATCACTTGATATTCTGTATGATCATTTTACAGATGTAAATAGCCAGTAAACAAGCTGTGATTTTTAATTTCTAGAACAAAGAAATGGTTGAAATTTTAAGATACTGACAACTGCAAAGTAAAATGCAGTTAAAACAGTATTTTTACATTAATTCTTTGATTTAGTATGCTGTGACCTATGACTGCAGTGATGTTTTGAGTTATTGTTTAAATGTATTGACTTCTTCCATATGTTCTAGTTGAATTACCAAGCTAAAAATAGAGTTAATGTTTTTGGTTTATTGATGTGACAATTTCTACGTGAGTAACTCTGAAATTTCAAAACCAGACTTACAACTACACCTTTGACAATGAAGAGGAGGATTTCTGAGAATGGGTAAACTAAACTGCTTCACAGCTGTATAAAAAGAGCACTGATTTAGAATTACTAAAAACAAAGAAGTTCATTGTTAATGCATAGAAAACCTTAGAATTAAAACTGGCTGTTCAATTTGTACTTATAACCATGGCTGTATTTTAGTGTATCTGTAAGTGATACATTAAAATATTTCTAAATGCAGAAAATTTGCTAAAGAAAAAATGATAGCTTTACAAGTGGTAAGTGTAAGATAAAATATGGGTACACTGAGTGACTCTTCTTGGCTAAAATGATAAATTCTATTCCCTGATTTACGGCATAGAGGAATGAAGCCTTGACTATGCCTGAGATAATCTGTGCTGAGTCAGTAGCATGGAAGCCAGAATATTTAGGGAAAACAGGACAGACATAAGCTGTCGATGGAGGCTGCTTTTCCTGACATCTGTAAAATTGTGGCTGCATGGCTGCAGTTTGATGGGCCAACGTGACTTTTCACTGCACTGTGATGTACCACATTGGTAGGAGAGTGGCCATGTGAGGTTGTGGGGAGAGTCAGAACCATCGCTAAGAAAATTGTTAGATAAAGGGGCTGTACATTATTCACAGATAGGCCCTCTCTGTAACACCAAACACCAAACTCTTACTTGCTATGGAAACGGATAGAATGACTAGGTTCTCACTGCAGTCATGGAATGAAGGGGCCATGGGGCTCTTGCCATGTCCAGGGATTTAATAGATCTGGCTTTTGTCCCATCAGAGGAAGAAATGAGTCAGATGAGTACAGCATGGGGATCCTGTGGGTGGGTCATGCACACAGTTAGGAAAACAAAGAATGAAGTATGTTATTCCAGTATTCTGGAAGTTTATAACATTTTCCTATAAACAAATGGAAATATTTATGCTGTTGTATGTAAAGTAAGAGAAAGACTATTTTTCCATCATATGATAATATAGATCAAATAAGAGTTTCATGAATTCAAAGATGCAAGAATTTCTGAGCTTAATTTGATAATAATAAGGCTAACGTATGACAGAGGCCCTGGTGTCTGGTTTTCCTGATAGTGATAAAAATGTAAGCGAATATGGACAACAGCATCATATCCTGCAATTCAATAAAAGTTTTAAGTTTTCAAAGGATGATGAAAGAATTTGGAAGTATGAAGAACTTAATAGAAATGGAAAACAGGTTGCAATTATTTCATAAAGCAATCCAATATGGTAGTCTGAAAACAGGGCATTAAATTTTCAAGTGAACATAATTGAAAAGTAGAGAGGCACTGTGGATTATCAGTATAAAATAAAGCACTGAAGGGGTTGGTATTCTTTAGTCCAAGGATCAGAAAATAGAAATGCATCCTATGATTGGAAAAACAAACAGTCATGAGATCCATTTAGTTGTGGGTTATCGTTGGAGACACCGATTCACCAAAGTTGTGAGCAGCTGCGTCCTTCTTCCCTGACAGGCAGTGACCTTTGAATTTATTACAATGAATGTATAGGTTCATAGGTGTGTACTAGGCTAATGATCACTAGGGCCTTTTAAGCCTAGGTATGCATGCCAAATCTATGACAAGATCTGGTACCCTTGATAAGTGTAAGAAGTGGCTTGGAAAATGAAACATTTGCAAGAAGGGGCCTGGAAGATGAACCATTTACAGGCTGCCTATGTCCAATACAGACATAGATGCCAAACCAGGGATGAATTTCCCGTTCCCCATTTAATTACCCATACAATCGTTCAAGTTATACTTGAATTGGGCTAGGGAGGAATTCTGCTGCAAATGGATGCGGAGCCTGTTCCAGAGAAGGGATAGTCTCTATGATACATACCTGTCTCTCCAGCAGGTCTTATTTATATTACAGGCAAGGTTTAAGTATGAAAAATGGGTAATTCTGGTGATGTTTGTTTTGTGGAGACCCAGGAGGTCCATCAGGGTGGGGTCTGATAATGCCTTGTATGCCAGGTATAGCTCTCCCCCTCAACAGCCTGTAGGAAAGAGAATACAGGGATAAGGCATAGGACACGCTGCTCATACCTTGTATTCTTTTAGTGAGAAACCTCTGTGGATGTTACAATTGTTGGATGTACCTGGTTAGGTACATACCAAAGGGGGCATTGTACTCAATGATAGGTCTGATGAATGCTTAATACAGTGGAACAACAATCTTTTTGGAACCAAATGCCATACATTTGTTTATAAGTTGCACAATGATTTCCTCACTACTGCAGACACAGGCTGGTCAAAGGCTGGATTACTGCCTATCGGAGTCCCCAGGTCCCTAACAACCAGGTGGACTCTTAGGGGTGTGTTGTCAAAATAGTAGTTACCAGGGGTGGATAACCTCCCCAAAGGATACTATTATGCATTTATTCACATTTTGCTTTAGTCCATGGCTCTGACTTAAGATATTTGTCTGTGTCAACCATTCCTGGAGAACACTAGTGTCACTGGGGGATTCTAGGACTGTCTTAACTTGCAATCATCTGAAAATATGGACAGCCAGAGACCCTTGAATTTGGTCTTGACTTCAGAGAAATAAATGCCAAAAAGGGGAATTTCCAGGATCGATCCCTGAGGGACTACACTTGTGACTGGCCTCTTTGTAGAGGTGGACTGCAACAATTCTAATTTCCTGGCTCCTGTCTGTGAACCAGCAGGATAGCTAATGGGTAACATAAGGGTCAATAACTAAACTGTTGAGTTTGTCAACAATCCACGAGTTTGGTATTGTGTCAAATGCTTTGGCTGAGTCAAGGTAGGCAGTGTCAACTGTTTTGACTTCATCTACTGTTTTGGTGACCTTCTCAAAGAAGTCCACCAGGCTGATTTAGAGTGAGTTGCCTTTGACAAAACCAAATCGGGTTGGGTCCCATGTCTGAAGGTGTCCTACAGTATATCATTATGTTTATATATATATATATATATATATATATATATAAATAAATATAAATATATATATATATATATATATATATATATATATATATATATATATATATATATATATATATATATATATATATATATATATATATATATATATATATATATATATGATCACTTCCATGACAATTCTTTACATGGCTTTGCATATGAGACTAGTGAGACAATGGATCTGTAGTTTTCAGGGTCTGTAGTTGGCCCATCTTTGTGCAGTGGAATGACGTTGTGGTTCTCCAATCATTAGGCAAAAAGCCTGTTTGGACGCTACAGTTAATTATCAATTACAGATAGGTCATGTTTCATACTATTTAGAAAGCATACCCAAAATATTGTCTGAGCTCATCAATATGTCATTCTTGGCCTTAGAGATAGCATCCAGGACCAGTTCCCTAGTGATAGTAGGGGAAGTTGTATTTGATAGTATTTCCAGAGGAGAGTCCAGGGGGAGAGGGGGAGTAAAGTCAGAGGTGAATTTTTCTGCCAGTAAGTTTGCTATATTATCTGCCTCAGTAAACCTCAGTATAAGTGGCTACATTAACAATGAGCTCTGCACACTACTGTGTATTGCCTTTCAGGCTGCAGACATAACTAAAGAATGCCTTGTGCTGTCCTTAACTTGGAGACCAAATTTACCTCAAATTTGGCTTTGGTGGTTTGATGAGAGTGCTTTCATCTTGCGGAGTGCTACACCTCCTAATCTTTGCCATGATTGTCTTCCTTTTTGTTATATAGCCTATTTATATAGTGATTCCACCAGGGTGGCTTGTTTTTGAGTTAGTTCTGTGCTTATTCTTAGTGGGTACAGCTGCCACTATGCAGCTATTAACATACTTGTATAGGATTTCTGCACTGGCAGCAGTGTTCTCAGGGTTTATGGGGGAATGCAGTTTTGCCAGGTCATCACTTAATAGTAGGAAGTTAGCCTTAGAGTACTTCCTGAAAATTCCAGGGTTAGCTGGGGTTCTGGGTTTTGTATTTTCTTCAAAGAAGACTGTTTTGTGGTTTTACCTTACCAGAGAGGGCATTATAGCAGGGGTGTGCAGCACATTCCCATTTAAGTGACAGCTAAATTCAGTATGTTTGTGCCCTTTGTCGGCATATTGACAATCTAGTATGAGTACTTTTTTGTTTACAAAATTCAGGAACCACTGTGTCTGCACATTTGATGTAGTATGTGATTGACAGTTAATAGTGGTATAGTTAAAGTTGCTCACGAATATGGTATTGGGTTGGATGATGAGTGTTTCTAGTAAGCTTAAATATGTAACATGGATTTCCTTTGTCATACAGAGGATCTATAGCTTGCAAGGAAGGGGCATGGAATTGTGCCTATGTAGATTTGAATGTGGAGAAGTTCAGGTGCATCATATTGTTTGAGCAGCCTTGAGGTATATTTATTTTTTAATGTAAATCAAGACACCAGTACTTTCAGTCCTTTTCTGTGTAGTAGCTGGTCTAAATGTGTTGAAAGCATTATATCTTTCCACTTCTGGTGTGCTGAAGCCATGTCTCAGTGCCTACACAGGCTAGCCTTCTCTAGGCTGGGGAGAGCTTATAGGGAGTACATGCGTAATGTAGTAGAGCCTGTCCTCTAATGAGCAACTGTTCACGACGTTCTCCTTACTCATTCTGGTGAGAAGGATATCAGTGTGTATCACAATGCAGTCTGCAATGACCATTGATGGCTTGCCTTATGGGCTTAGAAGTAGAGGCTCTATGAGATGTGGCTGTATGTGTTGATGTGGGTGTTGCTTTGAAAGAGTGCATTCAAGGCTTCTGAGGGTATTTTTGTTATGTGTACTGCATCTAGGAGGTCTTTGAGGTTTAGGAAGGTTACATTTAATTGCCCCAGCATATGTGGGTCTATGTATCTGCTTTGTACTGTGTGTGATGGGTGCAGCATGTGTACTACTGACAACCTAATCAACATTTGGAGTTCTTTTATGTGAGAGCTTTCCTTCCAGTGATATTGTGTGAATACATCTATCACATACCTTATCAGTTTGCTTGAGAATTAGCTGGTTATCAGTAAACATGAGGCAATTTCTAAATTGACACAGAATGCCCATATTCACCAAGCTGATAACGGAGATAGTGGGAACATACATAACCGTGGAAACAGACCTTTTTTTAATCAGTTGGTTGCAGTGAGAATATAAAGTAATGTCAAGCGTGTCTGGCTTGCAACTCTTGGGGCAGTGGTTGCCACTGCAAACTAGATGCCCTGCATGTAAGTTGGCATCTAGGTATTGGTGAAATTCCAAGGGTGCTTTCACAGGAAACATTTCATCTCAAGGTGCCTGCGTCTATGCCACTGCCAAACACTTGAGGGAGAAACTACTAAATTAGACCCAATTAATTTATGGATGAAATATTTAGTTACATGTTTTGATGTTAGGTTAGACAGCAGCTAATCAATCAATACTTACTGAAAAGAATGCATCAGCTTTGAAAAGAATGATGAAAAGAGAGAATTTACCTGATTGGCTTCTATATGGCTACTACGAGTGGTGGTCTCACCACAGCTTCACATTGCTGGGATACAATGCCTCTTTTTTCTTCTCACCAGAAGTAAAACAATAGCACCAGTCCCAAGAAGAGAAACAGGCCTCAGGCTCTTTGGGGATTAACAGTCTTGTCCGAAATGATGCAGGGGTCTATACCTTGTTCTTGACAGATGTCTTCAATAGCAACCAGGCCATTCAAAAAGGTCCCATACAGACACTCACTGCCCAATCAGAGAGAGACAGAAATCAATGCCCTCTCCTCCTTCTCTCACCAGGAGCAAAATATAAGCAGAAGCTTTCTGTTTATCAGCATTCTCCAGGAAATAATATCCATATGCTCCTTCTCTCTCTCTCCGGTAGCAAAATAGAAGCATTTATCAAAGATGACTAATTAGAGGCAGAAAGTGAGCTCTCCAGTAATTGGTGCTCATAGACTAGATATTACAGATTTTAAAGGTAAGATGGAAAACTGGTTTAATATCCTAAGAGCTGCAGTTAGCACTAAGGCATTATATATGAAAGAGGGGATTACAATCTTTAGCAATCTAAAGGGAGAGACACTAATTTTAAAAGAGCAAGACAAATCGGAAGGGGGTGGGCACTTAATATTCTGGTTCTATGGAATACAGTGGGATGGCCAATAAAGTTAAATAGCTAGAGGGGGAGTGACTTCACAAAATGATAAAAGCATTGATTGACAAAAGCCAATGAAAGAGGAGAGGTAAGGAAATATGTGGTCAAGTTAGCATAAGGAGCAGGTACTAGAGAGGTAGTTGAGTTTAAGACCACAACAGCAACAGGGTGGAAGGGGCAGAAAATGTTCAATTTCTGTGTGACTCACAGGAGACACAGTTCTGGTCTCTTTCCTAATTTAAAATATGCAATGAAAGCAGAATACAACTAAACATAGTGTAAAGAAAATATATCAGTACAGTAGAGAGTTGATTATCCAAACTGACTGGGACCTAGGGTAGTTCAGATAATCAAAAGGTTTGGATACTCAAGCATATCATTGAACTGGATAAAAAATTAAATCTTGTTTTTTTCTGTATGCAGAAATACACTTTTCAACCATTCAGTGATTCCAGTGGACAATAAAGAATATTTTTCACACACGAGCTGGCTACAAGCTCAAAAAACATGCTCAAGTAAATATGTATAATGTTTACATATTCAGACTTTATGATTTTTCCAACCCAAAAACTTTGAAAGACTGGTTCTGATAACTGATGTTTGGATAATCAACTCCCTATGTATATACAAAATAAAAGAAAGCAATGAAGCAATACTAATTACAAGAAAGCAAAAACAAACTAACCTTTGCCTCACAGCAGTCTATGGAAAAAGCTTTTCCAGTAAAGCCTGGAATATGAGTGGCAAAGCACCTCCTCTCAAAGACACAAACAAAGAAACAAAACAATCCCTCAGATTTAGAAAGCTCTGCATGGTGTGCAGGAACAGTGCAGGAGCTCCAGGAGGCAATATGTCCACTGTGCAATCCAGGAATAAACTGCAGGGATGTCTATGAGCACTCCTGCACTTTTCCTGCATGGACACAGCTCCTGTATGCAAATCACCCCATTTGCAAGTGAAAACCATGCAAATGAGGTGAATTTGCAATCCAGGAAGCTGGAAGCCGGTTAGTAACCAAGTACATTTCTGCAAACTACAAAATGGAGGCATGACAGCTCAAATGAAGGGTGTATATAATGTGTAAAGCATGCCAATGGCCAAATATATGGCCATTGGCATAGAAAACAGCTAAAAATAAATAACTTATTTTTTTTAGCTGATAGCGGATGTTTAAGTGTAGGGCAGCGGCACTCAAATGGGATTGGGCTGAAAATATAAAAAAATAACCTAAAATAAGCATGCTAACCAAAATCACTATTTTTCCATTATATTCAATGGCAGGCAGAAGACAACATGGCCAGTGAATAGTGGTTACTAAGGGGGGGGGGGGGGGGCTCAGTGTGGGACCTGTAACTATGCATTAGCAGGCAAACCTATTCAAATGAGAATGATACTGAATCCAAAATTTCCCCTCAATGCTAGTCAGCACCCAACAGTGTAAGTGCAGGAATAGCTTGGTTCAAGCCTAAGAGTTAGCTGACATCATAGGGATGTGTGTCAGGGATACTCTAAGTGAATTGGAGCCTTGTGGCTCAGGTTTCCCTTAGCTTAGCAGAGCTAAGTAAGGGTGGGTGTCTGAGGCTGCCTAGCACTCTTTACATTGCCTAAGAGGGTGTGTGTGCTGCGCACTGGATTTTAGATGAAAAAAAAGGAAACCAGGAAATAGCAGCTCTGTGCACATCTTGAGCACTTTGTTTGCATGGTGCACCGCCGGGCTTAAACAGGAAGGCAATGGGAAGGGAAAATAGCAGTAGGAAGGTAATCAAGGAGAATTAGTATAGCTGGCAGGTGAAATGTATCAGAATCAGCCAACTACACAGGCAGCAGCCCCACCCAGAACACTACTATAAACTATGCGAACACCTTTCCCTCTGGTTTTGCCCACATACTCTACACCACCGATGTATACAAGCGGGGAACTTTTAACAAACAAAACAACAAAATGATAGGGGCTGCAGCTATCATACATCAACATATGGAAGAGGCTAAGGGTGGTGCAGATGAGAATGCTGTCGACCAACCCACAGTGAGGAGATGGAGAAGAGTGTACAGACCCAGGGCAACCTACCAGGGGCTACATGAGCTGGAGATAGTGGAGCACTACAGGATGGACAGGGACCTTCTACAGGAAATTGTTGAACTGTACAGCTATGCCTGACACACAGAACTAACAGAGGGGAACTCATCCCAGTGGATACCAAGGTATGTGTAGGCCTAAGAATATTAGCCACAGGTACCTTCCAAAGGCCAAACAGGGATATCATGGGGATCTCACAGGCATCAGCATCCAGGGTACTCCACTAGTTCCTGGATGCCATGTCAGCACATGCCGGTGAGCACATATATTTCCACAACACCCGTGAGGCGCTGACCAGCAATATGCGTCTCTTCCACTAAATAGCAGAATACCCTGAGGTAGTGGGTGCTATAGACTGCATACACATATGCATCAAAGCACCACCTCGTGAGGGGTAGGGTCTACATCAACTGCAAGGGCTTCTCCTCCATCAGCTACCAGGTCTTGTGTGATGCCCAGGGCATTATAATGAATGTGTGTGCTGGCTGCCCTGGAAGCTATCACGATTCCCACATCTGGCATCTGATGCAGCTGTATCAGACATTTGCCATTGGGGACATCCCTTATGATCACCTAGTGGAGGATGCTGGTTATGCACTGGAGCTGAGGCTGATGACACCCATCAAAAATGCACACACACCCAAACAAGAACTCCATAATGAGGTACATGCACAGATCAAAATAATAATAGAACATGTGTTTGGGATGCTTAAGTCATGATTCCGATGCCTGGACACATCTGGTGGAGCCTTGCAGTACTCACCAGATAAATGTATTTAAATTATCATTGTATGTGTCATGCTACACAATATGATCCTGTGGAAACAGCTGCAGCAGGAACAGCATGGGGCAGGGCCACACAGCCCTCCACCATAGCCAAGGCCTGCACAGGCACAGAGTGACTCAGAGGAGGAACAACCTGAGCCTGCCCCAGTAGGCAGAAGGAGGCATGCCTAGTATGCCCTGGCCTTGGCAACGAGGCAATGCATAGCACATACACTGACACAGTGGGGACCCAGGGAATAACACCTCTCTCTGACTCGCACACTACAGCAAAAGGGATGCCAACCATGTGTTCAACCATGTATAGGGAGTGTACTATGTGCATCCAACATCAGAAGCCCTCCAGCACCATCCTCAATTCTAGCACAGCCACAAGGTAAGTCACTCTTCTTACCAATTGCCGAATGGAGTAGTATGTATTGTTACTTGTATCTATGGTATGGATGTGAGCATGCAAGGGAATCGGCTGGCTGAATGGGATGCCAGCAGATAGTGCACACCTATAGTGGCAGCATGAGATCTGTAACAAATACTGGTGTCACCATAGTAGCCAGTACTACACATGGTGACAAAACCCACTGCAGGAAATGTGCTGGACTACATGTGTGTCCATATGACACACACATGCCAGTCAGGGAGGCTCACATACCCAACAACAGTCTCAGCCAGCAGGACAGGTGTAGACAAACACAAAAAAAAAGGCTGTGCTAAGGCCTCTGAATGATGGCTAAGGGTAACCGCCCCCACAAACCTACACAGACAGACTACATCCAGTTTGGCAGTGGATGTTAGTTCTGAAGGGTAAGAAGTCAGAAACTGATATGTAGGTCAATCAAACCTAATACCTGTTGTACACTGATATGCCTCTAGTCAGCATGATAGGTTAGAATACAGAATGAAATGGAGTACCTGACATACCAGTACAGTCATAGCAAATGTGGACAAGTGTCAGGTGTGCCCCACAATCCTATGTAGAAATGTAGAAACAGTCAGGTGTGCCACCCCAGTCCTATGTAGAAATGTAGTAACAGTCTGTTGTGCCCCCCCAATCTAAGGTAGACACTCAGTAACAGTCAGGTGCCCCCCAATCCTTTGCAGAAATGCAGTAACAGTCTGGTGTGCCCCCCAGTCCGATGTAGACCCATTGTAACAGTCAGGTGTGCCCCTCCAATCCTATGTAGAAATGTAGTAACAGTCAGGTGTGCCCACCCAATCCTATGTAGAAATGCATTAACAGTCTGGTGTGCCCCCCAATCCAATGTAGACACGTAGTAACAGTCAGGTGTGCCCCCCAATCCTATGTAGAAATGTAGCGACAGTCAGATGTGACCCCCCATGCCTATGTAGACACGTAGTAACAGTCAGGTGTGCACCCCCCAATCCTATGTAGAAATGTAGTAACAGTCTGGTGTACCCCCCCCAATCTGATGTAGACATGTAGTAACAGTCTTGTGTGCCCCCCAATATGATGTGGACACATAGTAACAGTCAGGTATGCCCCCCCAATCCTATGTAGAAATGTAATAACATGTATGTGTAGGTATAATACCAGTGGAGCACAGATTACCTGAGGTGGCCAAGGTAGCAGGATAGATTGTAGCATTTGTACAATATGCAGGTGTGCGTGTGTTAGGTTGGGTCTATATTAGATGAACGAAAGTTCATCTTAGGGAACGCTCACATGAGCGAATATTGCAGAACTCGAAACCGCAATTGTGAGTCCGCGGTACAGTGAAGATGGGAATATTTGCCCTTTCCTCACTGTAGTATGATCTCAGAATTGGAACATATATTTGGGAGGGTGGGGGGGTGCAGCCCCCCACAATTGCAGTTTCAAGTACCTGGATATTCGCTCATGTGAGCGTTCGCTAAGATGAACTTTTGTTCATCTAATATAGACCTGTTAGGTTGGTGTGTGTTTCATATTGTGTGACAGTGATCAGTATGTATGCATGGTGAGGTTTGTCCTGGTGGCCATTGCCCACTACTGCTGATGACAGGACCAAGTCCTCACAACTGCAGTGCCAAACACAATGCTCCCCTGTATAACACATTCTAGCAGTAAGCCATTGTAAATGTATGGAGGTAATATGTGTCACCATCTGAAAGTTGGACATGGCATGAGTGTTGGGCCAGATATACAAGCAGTACACAAGGAAAAAGTACCCCAGACAGTATATAATGTGTAACTGTTAAATGGACACACCCTTGGAATTGCATGTACAGGTTTGCAGCACATTATCTGGGCTTGTAGTAGGGAATACGGATGTCGTCTGGCCAAACACTCAGAGATGACAAAGGTCACAGGAATGATGTATTGAGAAACAGTTGAGGTCCCTGCACAAGTCAGCATAAGTGGAATGCCTCATGCATATATGTGAGTCAGATGCAAGTAGTGTCCATAGCACACATGCACCCAGCTCACCCAAACACCACCCACAGGTACCTCTCCGGTTGTATCTCTGCTGTTGAGAATGGGTACAATATGACCCGACCTGTGTATGGCAATAGCGAAGGAATGCAGCATGCAGTGCAGGTGTCCCATGCAGGCATGTCCCTAGCTGTAAGCATCCACATCACTTAATCAATACTGACAGAAAGTATTGGCATGAACACCAAGCACACCTATCCTGTCACCCCGGGGAATATACTGTATGGCAGTCTGGGACTGTAGGACTGACAGAATGCAATGGCCTGCTACAGCTGGCCTACATCACTACCAAATGGCCTATAGTCCTCTGCCAAAGGCCTGTGTCTCACCCGTACTGCCAATGTATGTTATGTCATGGACTCCCAAATAACAACATAACACAGTCCACAGGACCCATATGCAAGGCTATGTGGACAAACCACAGTAACATGTCCACCATGTCCCACTGCATGAACTGTGGACCAACACCAATACACTGCTGTGATGATAACTATAGGGAAAGCATCAGAGAATGTTTGCATAATGTATGGAAGAGGATAGAATAATGGGGGGTGTGAGCATGGAGAGCATGGAATGTGTGAAGTCCAAAACACAGCCATGTGCACATACTATCCCTTGCTGCAAACACAAGAATGGGTGGCTACAAACCTGCTTGTAAACCACAATAGGGATAATGTCCTGACTTATGACCCCTGCCTCTGGGTAACCTATGTAAATCTGCACAGCTGTGAGGTATTGTCACAGCAAGATAAGGCCATACTGTCACGTCGATGGATGTACAAGTATGGGATCCTTTCCCACCACTGTACCAAGGTGCGGAACCAGTTACACAGACCCAGCAGCAAGGTTCTGCAGCTCCCCCTCCAGAATTACATTAGTTTGAAGGAATATGTAGGCATTTGACCACAATACTGGACACAGCTGCATTCACCCTGTGTTCCCCAGGACATCACTGCGAGCAGAAATGTCTACCTGACAGTACTTGATGACATAAAACATCACAATGTATAACAGTACACATGTCTGAATATCTATGCTTACTTCAGGACCATATAGCAGAAGCAGCACAGACACAATTACCTACAGTACCACTATCCCTTGCCCAGTTTGACCCCATATTGTCAACTGATCTACATATATCCTGCAGAAACAGTTTGCTAGCTGTAGGTGTAGAACACAAAAGTCTGCACTGGAGTACAATCTAGGTGGAATGGATCCACACATTCAATACAGAAGGGCATACTGGGCATGCTCCCACACTAAGAGAAATGAAGGCAATGTCTGACAACAAAATACTGACAGGTCATACTGGGCATGCTCACACACTTAAAGAAATGAAGCCCATGTCTGCCAACAACAGTGGACCATACATATCTGACAGTTGCAAATGTTATTGCATACCCTCCTCAGAATGCACCAGTCATGCTTTGCACACACATTGGATAGGAATACGCACATATAGCCAAGGACAACACACTATAATATACCAAAAGTACATATACACAGATGTGTGGAAGAGAGTGACAGTGGCAAAGAGCCTTCCATCATGAGGCCTGACCCACCTAGCACACAGCCAAATGGCTACAACCACATCATGTGTAAATGTCACTCACTGTACAAATTAGCCTCTGGAATCCCTCAGCATTATAGACTCTGTGGTGCTAGTGCTAACTGTGCAATATGAGTGTACAAGGCAGTAGTCATCTAGCAGTTGTATACACGTACCTGCAGAATATAAACCTGTCTGTGTCTCAGTGTGGTGTGTCTACCTCTAGAGAAATGGGTTATAGCCCATGCACACACACTGCCCTCCCCATTGCCCTACTGTGGCAAGCCTGCTGATGTCATTCACTTTGAAATGCACCTTTGGGGAACAAGAAGCCCAGTATTTTCAGTGGTGCATCCTATAACTGCATAATGCTGTACTGTGATAAACTAGTATACTAGGAATTCTAATCCCAGACATGGCAACTGTGCATGTGTTTGTCTGTGTCAGGAGCAATCCTTTTTAGGCTAGTCACACTCACTACAATTCAAATGCCCTACTTTGGCAAGCCTGCTGATGTCATTCACTTTGAAATACACCTTTGGGGAAAAAGTAGCCCAGTAATCTCTGTGGTGCATCCTATAACTGCTGTAGTGTGATAAACTAGTTTGGTAGGAGTTTATTCCCAGACATGGCAAGTGTGGATGTTTGTCTGTGTAGGGAACAATGCTTTTGAGGCCATTCATAGTCACTACAACCTCTTTTGCCCTTCTTTGGCAAGCCTGCTGATGTCATTCATCTTGAAATACACCTTTGGGGAAAGTGTAGTCCAGTAATCTCTGTGGCGTATCCTGTAACTTCCTAATGCTGTAGTGTGATAAAATAGTTAAGTAGGAGTTTTAATCCCAGACATGGCAACTGTGTGTATATATTTGTCATTTGTATCCTGTGTGGAGGTGGCTGTGAGTGTGTAACAACTGGACTCATTGTGGAGTAGGTGTTGCAAAATTTTATAGGGTGGGCCTATTATATGTCACAATGTCTACCTTACAAGGATAACAGATGTCAAATAGCCAATTCGCTGGGGTGCCAATCTATACCCCTATATGTGACATCAAGGCCTGGCGAACAAATTAATCAACCCTTATGTGGTGCAGCAGTTAGCATTGCTGCCTCACAGCAAGAGGTTCTCCGGTTCAATCCTTGGCTGGGCTGCCTTCTGTGTGGAGTATGGATGTCCTCCCTGTGGTCACGTGGGTTTCCTCCGGGTGCTCCGGTTTCCTCCCACATCCCAAAGACATGCTGTAGGTGGATTGGACACTCTAAATTGGCTCTAGGTGTGAGTGTGTGCATGTGTGTGTCTTCTGTAGAAGGTTGGGCGCTGGGCTGGCAACTTGACACTGTAAAACACCACTGCCAATCATGAGCGGACTGGTGATCCACTGTGGCAACCCTTAACTGGGAAAAAAACAAAAGAAGAAGAAGATATTACCCAGAGAACACTCTCAACCCATGTCTCATACACAAACACACTTGCCTAGGCAGCAACCGCTATGTTGGTAGTACCCTGAATATTGCCCACAGATAGTAACCATGGTGTGATTGCAGTGGACTACAGTGGGTATGGCACCTTGTCCCATCACTACAATAGGCACATAATTGCAGACAGTGTGCCTTCACTATGTTCCCCACTGGACACCTGCAACAACTGTGGTGCCATCAAATGTGACCCACAAAGGATATACCATGCCTTAAAACATGCCCTGTATGGACAGATGCCACTGACACCAGTGAATACCTGTATCATGCTCTTAATGTAGGCACAGGGTCAACCTGGTGTCCATTACAAGTTCCTGCCACATGAGGCCAGGACTGGCACATCTGATGATAACAATCTGTGTACACAACATGGGCCAGACACCCCAGGTACAATTCCACATGTCACTGAACATGCATGTGGGATGTGTGCACATCCCAGACACCATCCATGTCATGGACTATAGAACACATACAGCACTGGCCACACAAAATAGTAACCCAGGTGACTGGATGGTGAATACAATACCCACCTGTGTGGGTCAATCCAGACACTACGCACCGGAGCCACACTGCAGACCATTGTAATGTGGCCTGATGCCAAGGTATACCCTTCACCTAGCCTTGTACAACCTTCTGGCACAGTCAACTACTACACACCTGTGAAGCAATGCACCCATGCATGTCAGTACTGGCACCCTGTGTCTATGTGTGGGGAGTATGATGCTTTCAACCACATTCACACTCACTACAACTCCCATCGGTGTACGGAAGCATGCTGTCTGATTTCAGACACCTTCACATACCCTTTGCCCATATATCATCTGGATAACCCCTGTGATGCAAGTGATACCTGCACATTACTGTATTGTGGCAAACTAGCTAGTTAGGAAGTATATTCCTGACCCTGCCAATTGTGGCAATGTGTGTGAGTCCCTGAGAGAGTGTGGCTGTGTTGCCCTGACACCTGTTCATGTGGACAGACATATGTACTACATCTACCTTATCGCTACTATATCACTGTTGCAGATGTCACTCACCATCAGATATACCTTTGAACAGCTCCCCAGCATGTAAGCTATGTGGCACATGCAATAACTGCATAGACATGTGATAGCAATACATAGTCAGTCAGGGGTCTGAAACCTCATACTGGTAAGAGTATGATACAAACATGCTTAGATTTTACTTTCCCACCCCCTCCCTGAATTACTTTGTCTCTGTCGTCTCTCTCTCTCTCTCTCTCTCTCTGTCTCTCTGTCTCTCTCTCTCTCTCTCTCTCTCTCTCTCTCTCTCTCACTCCCTCTCTGGTGGATGTAGAGAAGTACACCTGCTTTGCTTAGGCAGCAGCTTGTTTTGTAAGTGATGCTCATGATCAGCTGATGGCCTATGCATGAACTGCAGTTCCCCTCCAGCTGATTGCATGTGAAACAGCTGTGGTAACATTCCCATAGCCAATTGCATGGAAACACACTCCAATATCTAGGAACATCATGTGGGTGTTGGGCCTTTTCATTCACTGTGAGCAGGACCTCAATTTTATGTTTGGCAAACAGCACCACAGATGGTATTGGGATTTACCTCTAGCAACATACACTGTGGAAACAGGCCAACAGACAGGAGGGGGATGTGACAGACATGACAACAGAATGTAAGTGTTGCTCTTCTGCATTTGGAGTAATATTGGTTTAACAGCGTGTGTGTGATTATGGCTGGTCTACATAATTTAATACCTGTCATGACAGTGTTATCTGTTTGAGGAAACTCCCATCTTTAGGGTTATTTGCAGTCTGGGCAGTGTGTGGAGCCTTATGTTTCTTGTTTTACTCACAGAACACCTATCTTAGAACTGCAGAAGCATAGTCTGAGGATTGCAGTCAGTACATGGTGACAGCCATGAGAGTTACTGAATTCATATCCCTCATAGGACATATGTCACAACAAACCCTGGTACGGCAGTAAATGTATGAGGTTATCACAGCAACATGCCAATATTGGTCCAGTGTTTGTAGCTCCAGCCACAAGTCAGTAAACCTTTGTACATATGCCATGCAGTAAGAGGTGCATATGTTCTGTACACCATTATTTATTTACATCATACCTGATAACAAGCCAGTCAGATATCAGACTGCTAGACATGTTATGTATAGTAGGGGTTATTTCTGAGGACATAACCTGGGCAGTCTGTAGCTGTGTGTACAGTACTGAGGTCTGTTTACTTATGATTGTGAACAGAATGTGTATTGCGCATACATACCTTGGGCTGTGCACAGACTGTGGTAGATGCCATTGTTCTTGGTCCTGTTCTATCTGATGTTACATGCTGCTCCAGTATATGATAACCTATTGGCTCACATGTCTGTAGGGCCAGACATACACATGTCCCATACCACAGACAGGCATCGGACCACACTGTGTTATGACCCAATGTATGTAGGGTTAGTGTGTGAGTGGCACATATGAGGATTGTGTTTATCAGACAGTCCATATAGTGTCATATTAAGCTTGTGTACCATATGTGGCTGTGGCTGTGTTCACACTGGTTGTGGGTATGCACTTTCTCACAGTTGTCTGTTACTCTGTGCTTTGACATGTGTGTAGAGCCTGCTATATTTGCAGGTACAAGTGTATCCCCCCATACAAAATGTAGTCCAGCATTGTGGCAGTCTGCCTGTAGTTTACACAGTGCTTTGTGACATGCCTATCAGCTTACTGTAATTACCCAGTGTGCTGTTATGTTCAGTTATTTGCAAGACATACTGCTGCCAGGCCACCATAACTGTTGCATATTTCTGACAAAGCAGTGGGATTCTGTACAGATGTATGCCACTAACTACTGGGTAGTATGTGGCCATCTGAACATTGCACCACCAGGTATTATGTGTCTGGACAGACTGATGAGTGTGAATACATAAACTGTGTGGGCATATGTAGTCCAGTATTTAAGTGATATGCCCATTTACATGCCTATTGACATCCACATTGTAAGGCGTGGTCCACATGTCTCGCATGAAAGGGATCTGTGTACACCTCTGGACTGACAACAGAGAGCCAGACTGTCTACATATATTAGTGATATCTGTGCTGTAGTCCGCAGGATCATTACTGTGCTAGCAGTGGTACTGTACTATGATGTCCTTAGGATGTCTGTCAGTAGCCAATGGCATACATGTCAAAAGCAGATGTGACCTCCCACACACAAAATGTCTGTTAAGACAACCCCTGTTACAGTAGCAACAGTCTACATATATACCTGCAATACATACATGACATCCCCTTGCATTAAGACGTTGGGACTATTGGTTTGTGGTCGGACTCCACTCCATGTTCTGGACATATGGTAAACATATATATATATATATATATATATGTGTGTGTGTGTGTGTGTGTGTGTGTGTGTGTGTGTGTGTGTGTGTGTATATATATATATATATATATATATATATATATATATATATATATATATAAACTTAAATATATACATATACACAGTGATATATGTCTACACATATACATATATATATATATATATATATATGCACATATAGTTATGGATATCTACATATATATCAACATAAATAGGTATATCTGATTAGCTATGTATGCCCATATAGTTATAGATATCTACATCTATATCAACATGAATAGGTATATCTATACACATGGGCTGTGCATATATATATATATATATATATATATATATATATATATATATATATATATATATATATATATATATATATATACAGAGAGATCTACAAATGGTCATATATGATGCACTATACAGATGTGTAGACATACATATGTATGGATATATCTGTGTATGTACATGTAGACATATATCTACATACGTTTATGTATATATCCATATTCCTGTCATGTGTAAACATCACGGTTGTGTATACCTTCCCAAATGCATCTCACCGTATATATCTGATATGTGTATATTTAGATATAACTATATATGCGATGCAACAGTAATATCAATAACAAGGGCTACACAATTGTGGAAGTCAAAGCAATTGTTCAATATGTGTAGTGACAGATATATTGTAAAAAAACAATAACTGTTTTCACAGCTGTCATGGCATAGTGCATAACTGTTGTGACTATAGTGCACAGTGTACTGGGTTCAAGATCTGCAAGGGCTGTATATTTTGTTGCTGAGCAGAACAAGGACTGTTTGATACAGAGTTGTTAAGGTAGTTTTGAACAGCTCTAAATGCGTTTGTGCAGGTTTGTGCAAAACTAAGTGGTGCTAAGCTATGGTTAAATGTACGGGCGCTTACACCATGTAGGCTTCGCTTACCAGTGTGCAAATTTGCTTAGCAGTTATATTGCAGCAATGCTGATACCTGTTAAGCATAGCTCAGCCCTGATAACTTAGCAGTGTAAAGACATCTGTAATAAGTGTATGTAATGCCATGTACAATACATGCGTCTATGTGCTGCCATTACAGTAGCAAGGGGTGTGAGTGTCATTTCTGGGACACTCAAGTATATAAGACCTGTAATGTGAATGTGTTACATGCATACAAATGTGTCCATAAACAGCTCCTGTACTTTCCAACACAAAACAATCTTCTGGCTAACTCCCAGCATGCCTTCAGACCAAATCATAGTACCACTACTGCTCTCCTCACCTTCTCTAATGCTATAAACTATAACAGGAACAACAACAAGTTATCTTCAGCCCTCTTTTTAGACCTGTCCAAGGCGGTTGACATGGTCAGTCATCATCTTGTCATCAACACCCTGGCAACAATGTCCCTAGGCATTCACTCTCTCCAATGGTGTGAATCCTACCTGAACAATAGACTATAATCCGTCTTATGGCTGAACAAACTCTCAAACCTCCTACCCAACACTTTAGGTGTCCCACAGGGGTCCATCTTTGGACCACTTCTGTTTTCCATTTTTATCAGTGACCTCCACAAAGTCATCCCCGATGCCATATGCATTCAATACGCAGGTGACTCAACGTTGATCTGCACTGGCACCTCGCAAACAGAGCTGCTACAATAACTCAGAGTACTTTCAACCTAGTAGAGAACTGGCTTGTTGCTTGCTGCCTTATACTAAATCCTAATAAAACAAAACTCCTACTTTTTACCCCTACGCATAGATCCCCGACATTATCTCTCACCATTAAGGCCAATAATGGTACCATATTCACTCCAGATGTCCATACAAAACTGCTAGGAGTCATTATAAACAACAATCTTAGGTTTGATGTGCATGTCAACAAAACAATCAAAACCATTAACAGAAAACTGGGCTCACTATATGGGATAAAACCATTCCTTACCCCATATGCTCGGACTTCCATTGCCCACTCCCACCTACACTCTACACTCTACTATGCTTCCCCCTTACTGGCCAACCTAAATAAAACTGACCTTTACAAATTCTCAAGCTGCTATAACAACAAAGCAAGATTTGCAACTGATCTACCCTATAGAACACATCATTGTAAAATCTAAATTATCTCGGATGTCTAGAGTTTCCCGTGCAGATTCAGTATAAGCAACTCATTGTGGCTCACAAAGCACTTAACCAACCAGATAATACACCTGCCTGAAAGAAATCATTTATCCCCACTCCAACTCCAGATCACTCCGGTCATCCAATAGAATATCAGTGCAAACCATTAAATCCAACAACTCAGCTGGTGACTCCCTGCTCACCAACTCTGCTGGCAAAATTTGGAATTCCCTTCCTGTTAACATTACTCTACATGCCACCTTATCTCAATTTAAGAAAGCTCTCAAGGAGCACTTCAAGTCTCAATGGATATGTCCTTGCTCCAAGCCTGACTAAATCTTCATGCATACTGCCTTATAGTTCATAGGTTCATAGGTAGATACTAGGCTATCTGCCCTAGGGCATTTATAAGCCTAGCCAGAGTGTATTTGGCTTCTGCCTCCCTATTAGATTAGCCTACTGTGCCTCTGTAAAGTAGGTCACAGAAGGTACCCTTTTAAGATTAGTTTACTGTGCCTCTGTAAGCAGGGACACAGGAGAGATCCCAGGGGTGAATTTGCAATTTCCCATTCACGCGTCCAAATTTTGCTTGAAGAGGGTCAGCGAGGGGCTATGTCTAACATGAACTGGGATTCTATTCCAGAGTGAGGGGAACCTCTGGGAAATGAATCTGTCCCTCCAGCATGTCCTACTTATTTTTGTGCTGAGGTTTAGGTCCCTGGAGTGTGTAGCTCTAAGGGACTTGGATTTTTTGAGATGGAGCATGTCTATTAATTCTGGGTTTGACATGGCTTTGTACATCAGGCATAGATCACCTCTGAGTAGGCGGTAAGCAACTGAGTAGAGCTGGAGTTTCTTTAGTCGAGCTGCATAGGACATCTGTTTGTAGCCCATGATCCTCTTGGTGAGGTACTTTTGGGGTCTCTCCAGTTGCTGCAGGTGTCGTGTAAGGTACATCCCAAAAGCGGCATTGTATTCAATTATGAGCCTGATTAGTGATGAGTAGAGGGGCACAATGACCTCTCTTGATCTAGATGCGAACCCTTTCATGATAAGGTGGGCTATATAGAAGGTCTTTCTAACCACTTTGGCAACGTGATTATCAAAGGAGAGATTACTATCTACATTGGTCCCCAAATCTCTAATTACTTCTTCCAGTTTAATGGATTACCACCTATGTGGTAATTTGTGGGCACCTTGTTTTTCCCAAAGGGGATGACTATGCACTTTTTAGCATTTAGCTTGAGGCCGTGGTTCTGGCACCAAGCATCCATCTCTGTGAGACCCTTTTGGAGGATGCTTGTGTCAGATGGACATTCGATTATGGCCCCCAGTTTGCAGTCATCTGTGAACTTTGTCAGCCATAATCCCCCCGTGTTAGCCTGAACCTCAGAGAAGTATATACCGAACAAGAGAGGTCCCAGAACTGAGCCCTGTGGGACGCCACTTGTAACTAGTTTGGATTCAGACATGGCACCTGCGATTCTGACCATGTGGGTTCTATCTCTGAGCCAGTTTGCAACCCATCTTGTGATATAGGGGTTGATATTTAATCTGGTAAGCTTATTTATGATGCCCGAGTGGGGTATTGTGTCGAAGGATTTTGCGAGGTCCAGGTAGGCTGCGTGGACTACCTTGCCCTCATCTATGGCTTTGGTAACTGTTTCAATGAAATCAACTAGGTTTAAGAGGCAAGATCTGCCCTTAACAAAGCCGAATTGGGTAGGGTCCAGTGTCTGGAGGCTCCCAATGTCTTTGTTTATGAGTTCCATGATAATACGCTCCATAGCTTTACAGACCAGACTAGTCAGGCTTATGGGGCGATAGTTTCCGGGGTCCGTTGTGGCACCACCTTTGTGGAGTGGGACCACTGTAGCTGTACACCATTCTTTGGGTACATATCCTGTAGTAAGGCTAAGTTTGAACAGTGACTTAATGTGAGGGTTCAGTTCCTCTTGGAGCTCGTGTTGGACACAGCCTGGGACACCGTCAGGTCCCATAGATGCTGTGTTTTTTGCTTTGGAAAGGGCAGCTTTCATCTGTGCATCTGTGATGTCAGGGAGGTTACATTCAGTTGGGATAGGTGTTTGCTCCTTTGGGGGGGAAGGGGAGAGATGTTTGCGCTGAATCTGTCTGCCAGGATGTTGGCTATGTCTGTAGGTTTGGTATATTTTGTACCATTATGCAACAATTCAGAGCATATCTGGGAGTTTCAGCCCATGTTTCTGACATAGCTAAAGAAGGCCTTGCGATTATCTTTAGTGTCTAGGGCAATTTTTCTTTTGAAGCTGGCCTTTGATGATTTTATGAGGTATTGACGTTTCTTGCTAATACTGATCAGAGATGCCTTCCCTTTTTGGGATTTTGCTCTGTCATGTAGTAGCTTCCTCCTTCTGTTGTATAGCTTATTTATGGCCGGGGTCCACCAGACTGGTCTCCAGTTTTTGGAGGAGTGAGTCTTTGTTTTATTTGGGATAGCACGATCCATGCATTCCTGCAGGTGCTCATAGAATGCATTTGTAAAGGATTCTGTGGATTGGGCTGTATTATCCTCTGGCCCAGGGGCTTTGAAGGATTCCACCTCAGTCTTGAGAAGTGCAAAGTTGGCTTTGGAGAAATTCTTTACAGTGATTTCCTTGGCTGGGGGTGGGGACGGGATATGGATGTCCAGAGAAATTTGTTTATGGTCTGATCTTACCAATGAGGGGTTTACCTCTGGTGTGAAACATAGAATCCCCATGTTGGTGATGACCAGGTCCAATATGTTGTTCCCTCTTGTGGGAGTGGTGACCAGTTGTTCCATTGCGTTAGAGTTTATAAATTCAAGGAACAGTTGGGCGAGGGTGTTTGGGCTTGAGTAGTTTTCCCAGTCAATGTTTGGGTAGTTGAAGTCACCCAATAACATAGTGTTTGGAGAGACCTTCATATTCTCCAGTGTTCTCAGGAATGCCAAGTGGGGTCCCTGTACTAGGAAGGGTGTTCTGTAGCAGGCTACAAACTGAAAGGCAGTTTGCCTGCTGTTAGTTGCACATGGATGGTTTCTGATGCTTCGTGCAGTGCCACTAACCTGGAGGTGTAGGTATCTTTGATGAATATAGATACTCCCCCTCCTTTTGTGCTTCGGTCTGAGTTTTGGGGATGAAAAGCATGGTATGAGTTATAACCTGGTAGTGCTGGGGTGCTCTCAGGAGCCTTGAACCAGGTTTCTGTTACTGCACAGACATCGATTTTCTCCATACTGAGGAGAGTCTCGAGTGCGTGCATCTTGAGGTTTAGACTTCTGGCATTGAGTAGCATTACCTTTAGTTTATTTATCCTTGGGTTGTCTATGGAGGTGGGTTTGTCCTTTGAGCCTTGCCTAAAAAAGGCACTGTGGGGTGGCAAGAGCCTTGGCCAGTATACGAAGGCCTAAGGGTGACAGGTGCAAGCCGTCCCTAGCGAAGCAACGTGGCTTGTCGAGCATGTCATCCCAGGCTGTCAGACACTGGTACTCCTTTGAATGACACCAATACTTTAGCCAATTGTTGAAACTGATCATTTTGTCTTTATACTGTGGCATCATTCTTGGTGAGGGCAAGATGCTACTCAAGGTCAGGGACATACCAGCCTGGGCTACATGGTCAGAGAGCTCCTCTATGTCTCTGTTCATGTAGTCCAGGGAGGTACATCTCTGGTCATTCACACCAGCATGGACAATGACGGAGTCATACTTGTACTTGCTTTGGAGTGACCTGAGTGCTTGCATTATGTGGCGGATCCTGGCACCTGACAGGCAGCTTACAGTGACCTTCTCCTTGTTCAGTCTGGTGAGTGGGACATTAGTGTGCCGGACAATAGAGTCCCCTATAACAAGTGTATTTGGTGTGTTGTTTGGCCTTATGGGCTGTGACTGTGAGGCACACTGATTTTGTGAGATATGTGATTTGTGGGTATTGTTGAGGGGTGGCTGTTGCTTGGATATCTGCTTAGGAGGTCTTTGCTGTTTAGGCAGATTTTTATTTAGAGCCTCTGAGTATGTTTTTGTGTGTTCATGTGTTGGGTATGCAGATGCAATCGGTCTGTGTGAGACTGGATTTGTGGTGTGGGTGGTTACCTTTTCCTCCTGACTGACTGTGCCAGTCTTGGGTTGAGAGAGCTCTGCCTTCAGTTTGGCTGTGTAACTGCATTTCTCACATGTATTAGAGTTTGGTGGAAGGAGGAGAGGGTTGTCTGTGTACATAAGGCAATTGTAACATTGCCTCAAAATTCCCAGATTCACCAGCTGGACTGGAGAGTAACCTTGAAACTGACCCTTGGACATACCAGATTAGTATAGGGAACTGTTTTTTTTACTGATCAGATTAGGGAAGGAAACTGATTTTTCACTTGATCAGGAAGGACCAATCGGGAGTCTAATACTTATGAGAAGTCAAGGAGGGTGTAGTGCTTTAGATAGTTAGTGTTTCCTTATAAGAGCTGAGCAAGTACAGGGCTTTAGAAAGAGAATAGAGTGATTACTTTGAGAGTTTGAACAGTTCTAAGGTAAAAAGTGAAGAGCAGACTTTGTGGAGCCTGGAATAGTTTAAACCTGTTTAGGTGGCGCTGCCCGACGCTGCTCAGTGTGCAAAACCGCACAAAAAGAGAGTTGTAGGGTTTTATGAGAGAGAGATCAAGGAGTTTAGAATTGACCCAAAATGGACAATAAAACTACAGCTTCTAGGTAGTAACCACTCCTCCAGGGACAGGCAGGCTGTTCAGTGTTAACCACTCCCACTGGTGAACACAGAGACTTCCCTTTAGCCCAAGCAAGCACTGGCCTTCTAGAAACTTCCAAACAGTTCAGAACAGCAAATCTATAACTGAACTTTCTTAACTTTCATAAAGTGGGAAAAAAGCAAGATTTTTTTGTTTTTTTTTCTTTTTGTTGTAGTTTAAAGGTAGCAGAGATACACAAGCAGCAAAATAATCACAACAGTGCAATAAATGACCCCACACTTGAGTGCTAGGCCAAAATCAGGTAAAATGCAGTTTTTAGAGAAAAAAACAATTTTAAATTAAGTGCAACACAGGAAATGCAGTAAACAGGCTCCAGATGTGTTCCAATTACTGTTACTGTTACATATATAAACTTTAGCAAGCCGGAAAATGCCAAAAAGTAGGCGGCAAAGCAGTAAAACTTAACAAAAAATCAGAAGAAAATACTTAAAATCACAAAAGTGGCTCCTTTTCTTCTCTCAGCATTTTCTCCTCTTGGTAGGTGTTTCAGCAACAACTAGCAAGCTTGAAAACACTAGTTCTATGTCTGTAAGTGGTACAGTTATTTTTGTTAAGCTAGTTTAGAAGATGGTTAGACAGTATTAATCTTACTAGACTATAAAATGTGTTATATTTGTAAAAATTCAACTTGACTGTAAAATGTGTTCTATATGTATAATGTTATGAAGACTCATGATATATATACACATTGTAATGACTGTATATGAAATCATCTGTGGGGCTGTTCTCCCTGGGGCCTCCGCTGAAAATCGACATGTATCAAGTTGTACTATTTCAGTCAACAAATGTAAAATAAAATAAATAAACATACAAGGGTAGTAATCCAGGTTATGTGCTGTCACACTGGCATGTAGTGTATCATGGTGGTACTATTGTTGACAGTTCTTTCCCAGGCAATTGTAGATTGCTAAATGTATTACTGACAACAGGCACACCTGCAGACATAGCTGTACTCTGAGGCCTCACTGTCGTGTTCCTGGTATGTGAGCTGTGTTGCAGTATACATCCCCTACTGGATAATGATCAGACATGTGAAAAGTAACTGTTGACTATCGTCTGTACAGCACATGTCAGAGAGGGCTTCCAACATGTAGTAATGGCATACATATTGTTGTCAGATGTCTATCTGTCAACACATTCCTCCTACTGCATAGCTACTTGTCAAGCTGATGCCTGTCATTCCCTGTACAGATGTGCACATGGCAGGTATCCAGCTTGGATATGTACAGGCAACCTATGCTTGACTGACACTGACATGTCTGCCCAGCCGTGGTATAACTGGCACATAAAGTAGACAACACCCTGTATGCACTACATGCCATCGGTACCTCCTCCACTACACTACTGCAGTCAACAGAACATGCTTGGGTACAGGTCTCCATCGCAGACACAAACCATGTGTTGTAATACATGTTGCATACATGTCAACTGGATCACCTCAGTGGCCATTTGCAGGAGGCATCCAGAGGATTGGCTGATGCATGTCACTCTCACCCTGAGAGTCACCACAGTGGTGTCTGTTGATAGATTGCCTGCTGGCACATGGCAGGTGGCATGATACCACTGTACACACATCCCCTACACTACCCATCTCTTCATGGGCAATAGCTAAGTACATACCTATGAACAAATGCAGCGATACACCCCAGTAATGGCACGTGTATGTGTGCATTACCGAGGATAGCAGTGTCTGTGTTAGTACACCTGTAGTTGGGAATACCATGAGGGCCTTCACAACCACAGCAACACCCATCGCCATAGTAAGATGCGGCTGCTGCTGTATCAGACATTACATATACCCTGTTACGCTCCTCTCCCTAATGGCTACATGAGCCTTGCAGTACCAGCACAACAGTGTTGTACAAATGGGTTGATAGGCATGAGATACCCATTGAGTTCTGGCAAGTGTGTGTATGTGTGCATATCTGTATATCTGTAAGGTACAGCATTCCAAGGCCACATACTCCTATTACAATACGCATTGCCACACAGTAGTACTGATAGTGTTGTTGCTGCCCATAGGTGAGGCATGAGAATGCAACACCCTACTATGCCTGTGGCATGTGCATTAGATGCATATCCCTGTATTACCACTGTTGGGATGTACAATGGGTTGTATTGCAGTCATGGGCAATGTGTGATGGTGGGTATGTCAGAGTATCATCATGGGTTCCAGTGAGTACAATATCCACTGTGGGATGTGGGTGCTGTGTACACTGTCATTACACCATGGTACACTCAGTATATGTCCCATGTACCACTGTATGGTGACCACTGTCACCAGCAGCCATACAGGTAACTGATACCACAGTCCAGCCCAGTTATGCATGTGCTGTGCGCAGCCTACCTGTAACACATTGGAGATAATGACAAGTCAGTTAGCATCGATAGGCCCAGGTCTCTTGGATGTGTGTCTGCCTGTTATGTGTCTGTTAATGTGTATATGATGGTATGTCACACTATGTATTGTCCATACACAACCATTGCATCCCCCATTACCGTACTGTACGTGTCTGGGGATGTTCTGCATGTAACATGTAACCTGGAACACACCTCACCTTAAACTCTGTATGGTGTGTGTAATGAAAGCCATACACTTCAGTAGCACTACATACCTAGGTAGGGGTCTAGTCCCAGTATTGCCAAGTAAGTGTGTGCGTGCATGTGAATGGATCTACATCAGGTTGCTGATTATACATGTCCCAGTGGGGTCACCTGCCCATGTGGCACAGGCAATAACTGTTATACAAACCTGTGACATGTGTTCATCTGTACCCAGGATATGTCACAGCCATGGTGTCACCACGGTGCCATATCCATTGTGGAATATGACTGCAGACCATCCTCCTGCTGACACACGTACATCTACACCACAAATGGATAACATTATGGAGACCACTACCTGACATGTATGCATTAAACACTATTCCTGACAACATGTTATACTGCAGTACATTAGTACACTGTAGTACAGTCACCGTGTGCATCAGAACCATATTAGCCTGTCCCTGCATCGATGTTATGGATGACAGGGATGTGGCACAGGTATCATCATATGCACAGGGGTGTGTTGTTGGTTTGCCAGAGACTAAGGGTGGGCCATATGTTTGACACCATGTGTGTGGGTGAGGGGTGTAATTAGTTGAAATGGGCATGGTGATGTGGTGTGTGTAGGTATGGGGTTGCCCTTGGTGTGTTCGTATAGTGTGTGGGTATGCATGCACACAGTTCTGCCTCATGACCGCCCTATACAGGTGTTTCTTAGACAGCTGCAGACCATACCTGGCAGAGTGTGCAGTTCCCCGCCTCCAGCCACAGACACATGGACTGTGCCTGCCAGGGGTTCCATGAGCACGTTCAGGTACAGGCCTCAATGTGATACTCTCCCCTGATGATGACAGATGTCTGCTGGGACCAGGTCCCTCCTGAGACTGGCCAGGGCTACGTGCATGTGGCCTGCTGTGGTGTGGACAGTGCCCCCTGCAGTACTGGGACTGATACTGCCTCTACAGGAGCACCTTAGTGTCCTAGCATGCCCACGATGACCGCTAGCTGTTGGTGTTGCTGACCTACATCCATGCAGCTGTCTCCGCACTCCTACCACATGTTCAAGCACAGACAAACCACAGTCGATGAGGCCCACCTTCTCACCAAACCATCTATCCATGACCTCGGTATAATCACGAAGGGCACCAGACAGTTAATGGAAGTTGTCACTTACAGATGAAAAAGCATCCCTTTGCAGCCTCAGGCCCTGTTTGGTGTATAGTTCCATACGTGCCTGCACCCCACATGACAGTCTTTATCATGCACCTGGTGATACCAATTGTGGTGCTTCTGCCAGGGGCATGAAGACCAGCGCCCCTAACACTAGAACCCCGGTACATCTGACTATGTGGTGCCCTGACAGACATCCAGCAATGCCTGCTGTGACCAGACACAGTAGGCATGGATACCACACTCTTCTGTGCACTACCACCAACCACCAACTGTCACTCTGCTATGGCCACTGGTGATGGGGTATGTATAGGCACTGTAACTGTGCATTTAACAGCAACAATTTGTAAACATGTACGGCATGCATTATGGGTAGGTGTGTTAGATGTGTGCAATGAATATACCATAGCCATTACATGCCCGGTGTATTGGCAAGCATGAACATAAACCATACTCACCAGCTATGGGCTGCTGCCTTGGTGGTATTCCAGAGGGACCTTCATAAGAGTGTGAGAGATGTGATGTCACTGGCCACAGCTGTGGCATCGCTACAGGGTAGGTGCAGCACTACAGTACATCAGTGGTACAAGTCCACAATACTACTGCTTATGCACATCTATTTATTACTACTACACAGCAACAGACTATATATATGACATCTCACATATGCATGATCTAACTGTACAGATGCAGATGCATATGCAACAGTGGTCAACTGATGTACTCTGTGG
>NC_056746.1:440900140-440965140 GCF_019279795.1 Protopterus annectens | reverse complement strand
ACAAGGGGGGATCCACCTTGGATCCCGGAAACTACCGTCCCATCAGTCTGACAAGCCTTATCTGCAAGGCCATGGAGAGTATTATCATGGAACTTATAAACAAACTTATAAACAAAGACATTGGCAACCTTCAAACACAGAACCCCACCCATTTTGGGTTCGTGAAGGGCCAATCTTGTCTCCTGAACTTGATTGACTTCTTCAAATCAGTCTCCAGAGCCATGGACAAGGGTAAGGTGGTCCACGCAGCCTATCTAGACCTTGCCAAGGCCTTTGACACCATCCCCCACTCTGGAATCATAGATAAACTTACTAAGCTGGGCATTAATCCCTACGTCACCCAATGGGTTGCTAACTGGCTTACTGATAGAACCCACACTGTAAAAGTAGCCGACTCTAAATCCAGCTCCAGACAAGTGACAAGTGGAGTCCCTCAGGGTTCAGTCCTCGGACCGCTCTTGTTTGGCATCTACTTCTCTGAAGTACAGGCCAACACTAAGGGACTCTGGATAACAAAGTTTGCAGATGACTGCAAACTGGGAGCCATTACTGAATCCCCAAATTATGTGGATACTCTACAAAAGGGCCTTACAGAAACAGATGCTTGGTGCCAGAACCATGGGCTCAAGCTCAATGCCAAGAAATGTATAGTTATCCCCTTTGGGAAAAAACATGTATCTGTGAATTACCATATAGGTGGCAGTACACTAAACACCGAAAGTTTGATAAGAGACTTAGGGACACAGGTGGACAGTGGTCTCACCTTCGATAACCACATCGCCACAATGGTCAGGAAATCCTTCTATGTGGCACACCTCATAACTAAGGGCTTTTCATCCAGAAAAAAAGAGGTCATTGTCCCACTGTACTTATCCCTCATTAGACCCATTATAGAATACAATGCCCCATTTGGTATGTACCTCTCAAGACATCTGCAACAATTGGAAAGGCCACAGAAATACCTCACTAACAGAATCACAGGCCTAAAGCAGATGCCCTATGCTGACCGCCTTAAAAAACTCCAGCTATACTCTGTCGCATATCATCTACTCAGAGGCGATCTTTGCTTAACATACAAGGCCATGTCAAACCCAGAGCTGTTAGACATGCTACACTTAAAGAAATCCCAATCCCTCAGAGCCACACACTCTAGGGATCTAAACCTTGTCATCACAATAAATAAAACATGCTGGAGGGATAGGTTCCTGACCCAGAGACTCCCCAGACTCTGGAATAGATTGCCCATACATGTCAAGCAGAGTGCCTCTTTGGTCCTCTTCAAAAGGAACCTTGATGATTGGATGGGAGAAAGGAAATTCACCCCAGGGATCACGTCAGTCACCCTGCTAGACAGGGGTCCACGGAAGTAAATAGTGTGGGAAGAAATAGCCAGGGAATTTTTATGGCTAGGCTTGTATAGGCCCTAGGGTTGATAGCCTAGTACCAACCTATGAACCTATGAACCTATGAACCTATCCACTTGATGGCCAGAGCTGTGCCAGTTATGTTTTGTCTGTCCACCACACAAGTCTTCTGTCAGATATATTACTGGCAGTTTGTGTGTTGAGTGCTATCAGTACATGGCTACATCCAATTGTGTTTCTGACTTCATATTCCTGACTAAGGGTATGTCACAGACTATCCTGTAAAACCAGCAACTTGCTTAGTGTTTGAAAACACTATTTCACATATGGGCCTGTGTTCCAGCCTCTGTTCTCCACCCACATACCAGGCTTTGTCCATATGACATGCTGTCAGGGGTTGTTATGTAGTAGCCTGTGAGTATGTCATGCTGCCATTCCTGCCATAATTCCACTGCTGTTGTGGCCCACACACATATTTTGGGGTTGGGTCCATATATGTGTGGGCCTCATCTGCACAATACATGTGTGCCCTTCTGCAGTCCAGGGGGGTCAATGTATGTAACAGTGGTATATACCCCTGTATGTCAGTCTATGGGGGGATGCACCATAACTAAGCCAGGCTGTTACAACATGTGGGGGATATCAGGGGTAAGCTGTCTTAAGGTATCTGGATGTACATTACCATACAATTCACCTTCGGAAAATGCGGGCCTACTGCTTCCTGCCATACAGACTGTTCTGTTTGTTAGTGTGATTGTGATAGTATCAGTTATGCCTTGTTATGTTACAGATACATCCCATTGTGTCAACTGAAGTCCTTTCCCCCTAATGATTGCGTACAGAGTCTAGATAGAGGCTGCTGGACTATACATTTGCATTACTTACTGTTGATTGATTGTTATCCTGTGGCCCAGTCTGTCTTTACTTTTGTACTACTTGAAGGCCTTGGCCTGGACAGCAACATATGTTATGCTTTCTGGAATACTGTATTCATTCATCTGTTTGAGGATTGCATTAGTCTGTTTATATGTATTTCAAAGTCTAAAAGCTATATGACATGGCATATACAACTGTAGTAGTACACAAATAAAGCTTTCTCGTGTATGCAAACTTGTATGTGGTGTTATATCCTTTGACCTCTCTGTGGGTATATGTTTCAGGCAACCATTGTCTTTTGTATGGGTGACTCATACAGTATCCATTTGGTAAGGTGGCAACTGTAGGAATACTGACTGTTCCGTATGGTGTGCACCCTCTAAATATGTATCTTCCTATACATATCTCTGTGTGTGTATGTGTAGTTACACACACACACACACACACACACACATATATATATATATATATATATATATATATATATATATATATATATACATATATATATGTGTGTGTATATATATATATATATATATATATATATGTGTGTGTGTATATATATATATATATATATATATATATATATATATATATATATATATATATATGTATGTATCTGCATATATGTGTGTGTATGTGTATCTTAGGAATGTTTATTGCTTCCGCATTGTACATTCCCTATGGTAGCCAGACTGTACTGCATGATATGTTATTGATACCAGCCTGACATCATACAGGTGGGATGAATTATTGTTAACATCTTGTGCTCATGTTGTGTCTGGTCCTGGTTATGGGACTTGCAACATTTGGTATTGTATTCCAGGGCAGACCTGTTTAGCTGTGGGGGGGAATATCAACATGTACTATATGAATGTAGCTTGGACCCCCCCCCCCTCACGCTCATTAATGGTGCATGTGGTCATAAATGTATTTGTTATGTTCTCTTTAATATCTATAGCTATATATCTGTATGTACATATACATATGCATATATATATATATATATATATATATATATATATATATATGTATATATATATATTCTTACATATGTACATTGCTATATATATATATATATATATATATATATATATATATATATATATATATATATATATATATGACTGAAAATTCACTTGTTTGAAAATGAGCAGTAGACCCTCGGTTACGCGAAAGTGCACTTGCACGAAGCATGGTTCAACGAACCATTCAGGGAAACTGAAGCGCCAAGGCACACTAAAGTGGGGAATAGGGAAATTATCTGTTCCCCACTGTAGTACGATTTCGAAGTTGGTATATTTAAGTAGGGGGGGGGGGCAGAGCCCCCCAGTCAATGTAATGCTATAAAGTGTTTTCTGTTTTATTTTTCATCTTTTTACCGGGTCGTTGAAAGGAGTTTCACGAAAGTGCACTTTCAAATAAGTGGACTTTTGCATAACTGAATGGTCTGCTGCTCTTTTTTGAAAGAGTGATATTCGATTAAAAGCAGTAGATCCATATGTAGTCATATATATATCTATAGATGTATGCATATGTATATCTCTATATTTATAGCTATATATATATATATATATATATATATATATATGTGTAGGTATGTTTTTATATATATATATATATATATATACACACACACACACACACACACACACACACACACACACACACACACACACACACACACACACACACGCACATGCTATTGTAACCTGATAGTAACTATTTTGCTGACTGTAATGGGACTTAGTTACATGTTATTCATGGAGGAGCTTTTCTCCCCGGATCTCTGCTGAAAATGAGCCAAAAGCTCAGTCAGACTAACACGGTTAACGCATGTAAAATAAATAAATACATAAATGAATATATTCATCAACATGTTTAAATACATTTCCTGTATTGTTGAATGACTGTGCTGAATGATATGTTTGTGAAAACATTGGGGTCATGTATATCTGACATGGCTTAGTGGAAAATCACTTTGGCTATGGTGTGCAGGGTCATGGGTTCAAGACTTGCATAGACTGTTTATTTTGTTGGTGGGCAGAACAAGGGCCATTGGATACAGAGTAATTAAGGCACTTTTAAGCAGTTTTAAGTGGGTTTGCGCAGAGGTTAGCAATGCTAACTTCCGGTTACAGTTTCTTATACTGAATTAACTTCTCAGTTGCTTAACCTGTGTAGCCATTGCTTACCCACTAGCAAACAGGCTTAAACCCGCTTACTGCTGCTTAAAAGTGCTTACTCCTGCTTACCCCGTGCTAATTTCTTTAAAAGAAATGTAAAAAGGATTGATAGGAAAGTGGTGAAAAAGGGGCACAAAGAGGGAAAGACAGTAGAGAAAATAGCTAGAGATGTGCAGGAAGGGTGTAGGGAAGGTCCTTAGCTGCCCATTTCTTCTACAGCAACAGCTATGCGTATATACTGAATTTGGAGATAGATTTGGACACTCATACCCCTGAGAGAGGGGTGAGGACAGCAATAATATGATGTTAAGCCAATTAGACCAGATTACATGTGTCCAGAGGGCACGTGTGCGAAATGGACAGCTATGTATGGGGCGAGATTTTTTTTTTTTTTGGGAACAGATTGCCCTTTTTTTTCAGGTGAGAGTGGGATGTTGGGGAGGGATAGCAGATATATTTGGAGAGGTAGGTTGGGTAGGTTAACAGACAAGACAAACAAGATGCATACAGGGGCAGTATATGACACATGTTGGGGTAAACACCTTGATGGTGAGGGGTATTGGGAAATTGGAATCCCATGAGCCACCTAGTGGAAACAGTGGGACTGAGGTCCCCACCCATGGGCAGTTACCACCGCACCTTCAGAGCCCCAAAGTTGGCTGTGCTGGGGGCTGAGTAGGAGGGCCAGGCTGACCCTCTAGTTGTGACACATGGCCATCAAGCTGGCATAGCAGATTTCTGACATCCCTGCGGAGTTCGCTATGCACCACCACCCTGACCCGGCGATGGGTGACAGGTTCTTCTCTGTGTCCACTCCCGGGGGGGCAAGCCCCATCCCCTGAGACAGTTCCACCCAAAGGTGGTTCAGGACCAATGGACGAGAAGGTCCCAAGTTAGGCCCCAGATGTGCTGGTGCCCAGTGCCATGGCCAGCTGAGATGGGACAGGTGTGTTTGCAGGGACCAGCCTTCCCAAACATGCTATGGTGTTTAAATTTTATCAACATATGTGGGTTAGTATTAGTCAACACATTCCAGGATTAGGTATAACAGCATGCATAGATATTCCCATTAACCCAAATACCAGATATGGAACAGTTGCATAGCAAACTGAACACATGCATATATGGGACCACAGTGGTCGTTACAACAGCATGCAAGTACAGTGATGGCAGCATGCCACCAATGTGGGAGTATTTCAACTTATCACATGCATAGAAACAAATTTAAATAATTATCAAACAATAGGACATATGTCCCACCAGTAGAGTTAAGTCATCCACATACCAATTGAGTTGTGTATTTTGTTTATTGTTGCAGATATGGTGTGGGGGGGAGATGTCAATTAACAACTAGTATATTCCTGTAGTTTACATTACTTTCCTAGTCAGTGCTGTGATCTGTACCTTACAGATATTAGTACACTGCCCTATTGCCTTAGTTTGGACAGTGGTATGGCTGTCGACAACTATATGCATGGACTGATTTTACCTGCAGTATACACCTCTTACCTGGTATATTTGTGGAGGTATTGTTTGTTAACACTACCTAACTGTTTCTACACATACTCCCAGATTCCAGGTTGATGTTATGCACATACCTGACCATCTCTTTTTATGCACACACTCTGGGCATGTCTTCACCACATGCAGGTGAACCAGGACATATGTTGACTATTGACCTCTTAAACCTTTAGTGACTTGTACAAGTATGGGTTTGTTTTGTTTGACATTTTACAAATATGTACAGGTCTGATAGTCAGTTATATGACATGACATACTGCCTACATGTCCGAAATTAGCACACTGATATGGCAGGTGGCAGGTAACAGCCAGCAGATATGGGCCAAATAACTGGACATTCTGGACATTTCTGTACACTTGTGGGGTATGATTCTGCATGCAGCTTACTACCACTCCCAGGATTCGTACCATGGTTGTGTCTGCTAATAATAAAACACTGTACATCACAGTTGTGTGTGCTACATAGGTATTGCTGTGTATCTCTTGTCTGATTTCTGTCTGTGGTTTTACATTCTGACCTTGTAATTACAACATTCTTATACAGGATTTCCTAGACAATTGTATTATGTAGAACAGTGTTGGTGACAGTGATGAGTAATACCTTATTATTCTGAGCAACTGCAACATCAACAATGCCATACAATATCAGAGTAAACAGTACCAGTGCAGGATATCAATCTTTTATTCATAGGCACAGTGTAGCGTTGTCGCCTCACAGTTAGATGTTGCCCGTTCGATTCTCAGAGTGTCTTCTGTGTGTTGACATACGTGAAAGGGTGTTCCTTCATTGAAGGTTGTGCGTTAGGCCCGGCAAGCCAGCACGTAAAACCCTACTGCCAATCATTAGCGGACCGGAGTTCTGCTGTGGCGACCCCTAACTGAAAAAAGCCGAAAGACACAAACAAACAGTGTTCTTATCTGACAGACCTGTGGGAGCAATGTTTGTTAGCACTACCTGCATGTTGCCACACAAATTACCAGTTTCCACATTAGTATTATGCACATACGTCTCACTCTGTTACTATACACACTGTGCTCACAGCTTGACAACATAGGAATGGAGATGGGACATACTTGGCTACTTACTCTCATAACATTTTGTGGGGTTGCTAGTGTGACATGTTTGTTGTTATAGCTGTTTGACAATCAGTTGCAATGTCTTGTTTGCTGCCTAAATATCTGGGATCATCCCACTGATTTGTCAGTGGGACAGGGTGACAGGCAGCAGCTATGCGCTGATTTACTGGACATTCTGGACATTTCTGTACAGTTGTGGGGCATGATTCTGCATACAGCCTACTACCACTCCCAGGATTCGAACCATGGCTGTGTGTGCAAAAAATACAACACTTCACGTCGCAGTTTAGTGTGCTATTTGGACTTTGCTGTCTGTCTTTTCAGTGTTTTCTGTCTAAGTCTCTCTCTCATTTGTACTATTTGACCTCTTGGGATTACAACAGTCATATACAGACATTCCTACACAATTTATTTATGTAACACAGTGTGGGTAACAGTGCCTGCTACAACAGTACTATTAAGAGAGTGCAACTCTACATTACCATATGATACCATAGTAAGCACATACAGTCCAGCAGTTAGACCTTTATTGTCAGTCTATTATGCTTTTATTTACATACTACCTATATGAGACTCTTCCTGCCATATTCTCTGGTGTATTCAGTACATGCCTTAAATAATACAGGTTTTATACAGGCGATTAACTTTCTACTACCTTTAGATTTATTTCCTATAACAGTACATGCAAGAGTATTACTAACCTGCCTCACATTGCTACGGCTACAATCTATAGGCATGGGCTTCCTGATTCATAGCCCGCTCACCTGCCACTGTGAAAAACACAAGAGGAATATTTAGCCATACCTATCCATAATATACATGAGATGGCAATTATTAAACAGGTAGTGGATTGATACGTACACATGGCTTGGACTTCCCGTGTCCTCCTAGCCTCTTGGATCCACTGATCCAAGAGATCCCCCTTTCTCCGCTTCAGGTCGGCATAGTGATGCCTGACCTGCTCACCAGTTTGGGGTATGCCAGGGGCACTGGTGAGGTCATGGGCAAGATGGTCCCAGGCTTCTGCTTTGTATTGGGAACCCTGGTACAGTCTCTGGTCATGGTCTTTCACAAGGAGCCCTGTCATGACTCTGGACTCCTGGATGCCCCAGTGCTGCATCTGAAAGTGCACACCCTCTCCCATTCCAGACATAGTGCCTACAAGGGGAAGTTACAACCAGTTATAAGATGTATTCTCACCTGTTGGGTTTAAATAGGGCCAGTTTCCCACACTTTGCCATGATTGGATGGTTTTGAAAAGGCTACACTATGTGCAAACCTGCTTAGCTAAGGCTAGCATTGCTTAAAGGGCTATACCAATGGGCAGACTGAGTTAGCTGGCTTACACCTGCTAAGCTGGGCTGTGCAATGCTTAGCGTTGCTTAAATTTTAATTTGCATTATATTTGCATTGTGGCATTGATTTATTATTCATTACATGTTATGTATGTGTTTGGTATCTATGATTCATGTGTACATACACTGTATGGGATCCTTGTGTTTATTAGGGGATTTCAAGACTTTATTACAATGATACCTCACATCTGGGCTTAATGCAGTACTCCAGTTCATAGATTTATGTCCTGTAGTAGGTTATACAATATAAAACTGTTTATAGATTCCTTTCACATGTTCAGTTTGTATTTCCTACAGTGAGGATCTGTTTGGTGATACCTCAATCTTATGTTCTGCTGCGATGGCTTAGTGGTTAACTACTGTGACTATAGTGTACAGGGTCCTAGGTTCAAGACAAGCAAAGGCTGTTTATTTTGTTTCTGAACAGCAGCTGATGCATACAGATTGATTAAGGCACTTTTAAGCAATTGTAAGCAGGTTTGCACGGGTGGTTAAATATGCTTACAGTGTTAGCTTCAATATTGCTTAACCTGTGTGCACATTATACCTCCATGCAAATGGGCTAAAACCCGCTTACTACTGCTTAAATGTGCTTACTCCTGCTTACTACTGTGTACTCCCGCTTACCAATGCAGTAATTTAGACAGTAATGCCTAATGGTTTTTGGGAATGTGATGGATTTGGAAGCTGTATGGATTTATCATTCATTACACATTTTACCTTCCATTTGCATCCCTGATTCCTGTTTACATATACTGTATGGGGCACTTGTGATTATCTGTGAACTTTACAACATTAAGACAATGACACCTCACATCTGCATTTAATTCAGTACTCCAGTTAATAAATATATGTTATGTTCTAGGTTATGCAACAAAATAAATTGATCAAAAGGTGATTTGCCATGGAAAATGGATTGTACTGGAGTGGGACTCGAACCAGGAATGACTGCTCGTAAGGCGAATGATGTGCTCACTACACTGTTGCTGTACTGCTGCATTTGCATATATCTTGCTTTTTATCCTCTTGTGCCATTTAAGCTGCATTAAACGTAGCTAAAAGATGGGAAAACTCATGCACCTACGGTTAAATTTCATCTGTTTTATGAAAAAAAAAACTTCTTTATATTTAATGCTTTAACTATTGCTCTTGTAAACTTGGGGGGATGTTGCTGGGGGTATGTGAATACCTATGAGTGGTCACACTCATTCTTATTCATACACTGCTGTTCTCCATTACAGGGGCGTGTAAATTCTGAGAGCTCTTCTCTCAGACATGGCCTCTGCACTCTTATATGCTCTGTGCCCATTTAGGAGCTCAGTCAGCATGCCTTCATTAATATGCATAGTGAGCTGCCATCCTACGCCAACACGGCCGCTTCCATGCAGGACTAAGCTAGCCCTGCATGGAAGGGTAGTGAATCTGGAGGAAAGAAATTTTTTGTGGTTGGTCCTTTCAAGATCAATGACAAATGTAGACTAAGAATAAAAGAAGCCATAAATGCATAATGGTGAAGGTCTTTGCCTCCCATCCCTGACCTCCCACCAAAGCCTGTTTGGAGTTTGCACATTCTCCTTAGGTCTCAGTGGGGTTTCTCCTAAGTCCAAAAAACATGCTGACTGTTTCCATCTCAAAATTACCAATGAATGGAGCTGCAGCAGCAGCACAGACTCTACACGGTGCCCTATAGGGGAAGAATTGTACATAACAACTGCTTTGGGCATCTTCTTTGGTGCACAGTTTCCTCAAGATAGGAGAACATGGATTACAGACTGTGCACCATGGCAGGGCTAGCCACTTGACAGTGAAAATATGGCTTTAGGTGTGCCACTATTGGCCAGTGTGTGTCTGCCATAAAGCCCAGCAGCTCTGGGTCAGTAAGCTACTGGCTGGCCGCTGTCTAGTTGGCTAGCTTGGGTTACCTGGAATAATTCTGTTGAGTAAAAGCTGGATGTAAAACCAATCAACCTGCCAAACATGAACTGAGAATTGCTACGCTTAATGTAGGTTCACTGATGGGATGCAACTTGGAAGTAGTACACCAGGGTACAGCCTATGTATCCAAGAGATGAGATTGAAGGGCAGTGCAGCAAAGCTACTTGGCTTGGAATCCAGACTCTACTCCTCACGAGGGTGACAGACTAGAAATAGTGTAGGAATTGTGGTGAGAGAGACGCTTCAGAAGGCAGTGAGGGATATCATCAGAATTAATGACAGACTTATGGCAGTCAGACTCCAGTGTAATGATAGAGCAATATTCATAGTCTCAGCCTATGCCCCGCAGCAGGTTTCTGATATTGAGGAAAAGAGTGCATTCAGACAGCAGTTGCAGGACCTACTACATAAAGCAGGACAACATGAATTGGTGTTGATAATGGGTGACTTGAATGCACATATTGGGACATACAGAACAGCATATGAGGACTGCCTGCATCCATATGGGTGGGGCAAAAGGAATAAAGAAGGAGAAGCTCTGGAAGTTGACTGGAGAGAAAGTACACCAGTTCAAGGAATTACTCAGGGCATTAGCACCCCAAGAAGAGGAATAAATAGGTGGAGTTTAACAAGAATGGCAGCACCTAAAACAGCATATGTTAGTACTACAGAAAAGATATGTGGCCAAGCCAGGTATGGAAATAAGGTACATAAGGAAAGGTGGTGGTGGAATGCAGAAGTCCAGGAAGTCATCAAAAGGAAGAAGGGGAGATAGAAAAGATTGACCAGGCTAGGAAGGACTACTGGTTGTCTAACAAATAAGCTAAGAAAGAAGTTGCAATAGAAAAGAATAGGGCATCAGAGGTGCTCTATCACCTTCTGGAAAGTAACTTAGTAAGTGGCACAAAGAAAATCAGGTTACAAGGTAATGACAGAAAGATAAAGAAGATTGTCAGCCACCCTTTATAAGTGATGTCAGCAACAACCTGCTCACCAGCCCACAAGACATCAAAGGCAGATGGAAGAAGTATTTCCAGCAGTTTCTGAATGAAGAAAACCCCACTGAAGCTGTACTGCCACAGAAACAGCCTATGATGAGAGAAGAAGAGCAGCCCACCCTAGAAGAAGTAAGAACAGCACTAAGGAAAATGAAGTCAGGGAAAGCAGCAGACTCAAAAGATGCTTGGTGAGATAGGGGAGGAATGGCTCCTAAGGGTACTAATAGCAGTGTGGAGAGAAAGGCATATCCTAGATGACAGGACAATAAGCATGCATGTGCCAGTGTACAATAACAAATGGGGCATCCACAACTGTGGGCGGTACAGAGGCATCAAACTCCTATCACATTGCATGAAAGCTCTGGAGCGGGTGATTGATAAATGGATACACATAGTAGTAGAATGTAAGATAGGAGATCAGCAGTTCAGATTCAGATCAGGATGCAGCACAATTGACCTGATGTCTGCACTGAGACAGATACTTGAGAAGAAGCTAGAGATGAGGAAAGAATTTCACTGGGCATTACTAGACTTGGAGAAAGCATATCACAAGGTCCCAAGAAAGGTGATCTGGGCAGTACTGCAGTGGATTGAAGTCCCAGAGAAATTGGTCAAAGTAGTGTAGGCTATGTATAAGAACCCAATGACTCAAGTATGAACAGTGTTCGACCTCGCACATGGGTTCCCAGTGGGAGTGGGTGTACACCAGGGTTCAGCTTTGAGCCCACTTCTGTTCATACTGGTGATGGACTAAATTAGCAAACAGGTCAGAGGGGACAGATCAACAAGTTTGCTGTATGCACACGATGTGGCATTACAGGCAGACTTTAAGCTAGAACTTCAGCAAAGGATAGGAGAATGGAATGCAAAACTGAAGACACATGGGATGAAACTAAGCACAGATAAGATGGTGGCAATGGCAGCAATCTGGGGAAATTAGAAGAAGCTGAGAACAGAGATAGAGGGGAAGATAGTGGAACAGGTAAACAGGTTCAATTATCTAGGAGGGGTGGTTGAGGAGAAGGGAAGTCAGAATGAAGAAGTCAAAGCTAGAATCAGAGGGGCTGCAGCCAACTGGCAGAGTGTCAAGTATAGTGTATGACAGAAGAATGCCAAAGAAGCTGAAAAGTAAGGTGTACAAGACAGTGGTGTGTCTAGTACTACTGTATTGTACATAAACCTGGACAGTAAAGGCAGAACAGTTGAAAAAGCTAGAGGTGATGGAAATGTAGTGCCTGAGAAGGGTGGCAGGATGCACACTGTGGGACAGATGAAGAAATACAGGCATAAGAGCAGAAGCCAAAGTAGCTCCAATGCAGAACGGATCAAAGAGAACAGATTATGGTGGTTTGGACACATGCAGAAAAGCAGAAGACAATCTGGTGAGGAAGATTTGGGACAGAAAGGAAGAAGGTAAGAGGAAGCAAAGACATCCAGCAAAGAGGTGGATGGATTGTGTGAAAGAAGATCTGTGACAGTCTGGCATGAGTGTTAAAGAAAACAGGAGTGTGGCACTCAATCAAGAGAGTTGGTGACAGTTAACACGATACCCCAACCCCATGAAGAAAAAATGGGAAAAAGAGGGCTATTGCTGTTGATGATGATAAATTACAGTTGAGGCAAAACAGATGCTGTTTATCCAACTTTCTTTTTTTTCAGTACCCACCCATATTTAAAATTACAATGCAAATAACAACATAATTTAAGTTACAAAGTATTAGCCAACAAAATAAACAGTCCTTAAAACAGAAAACATGCAATTTCTTGGGTACCTACATTTTTTTTCTGACTACTCTATTCATAAACATTGTAGTATAAATGATCTGAGCCAGCAGCATTTTGTATGAGGCCAAGACAGTTGCTCATAAAGCAGCATTGCACTAATCTCCAGCAGTAAGTAGTGTGACTAGCCTCAGATAACAGTGAATATACTGTCAATGAGAGTGTCATCTCCAGAATGGTGTCAGTTTCTCCAGCTGCAAAAAAGAGACTTTCTCTCTGGATAAGCTTATTCAACAAATGAATTCACAAATGTTACTGCCTGTACCCATATAAGACATAGACTTATTTTATATGGGTCTATGTCATATATGTTCTGCATTGCCTGCAATGCTCATAAAATTCATACAGCAGACTTTATTTTGATATAATTTGCCTTCTGGAGTAATTGTCACTTGACAAAGTATAAGAGGCAAGTGACAATTACTTCAGAATACTAACCATAAAAGAATAAAGAACATCAGCTGTTCCTTTATAAAGAAGTAGATCTATGAGGCATGCTTGGAGTAAGAATTATATGCTAGGTCATGCTTGTATGATGCCTCTGAATGATATGTATAGGCACAGTGTTTTGGCCATCCTATGCAACTAAATGTATTTTGGTGTTGCACCACTCTGATTCATGTGGCTAATTCATAGACCTTACAGCCTTTCTCAGACATTCTTGCAAAGCAGTGTAAATTTGCTTATATTCCACATTAAGTGATCTGATGCAAGCATGACTACCACTGGTCAGCTGTCAGAGGTATCACCTAGTTGGGACTTGGTGGTGCAGGCATCACTACTACTGGTGGGCTGTCAGAGGTATCACCTAGTTGGGACTGGGTGGTGCAGGCACCAGTATTACTGGTGGGCTGTCAGAGGTATCACCTAGTTGGGACTGGGTGGTGCAGGCACCAGTATTACTGGTGGGCTGTCAGAGGTATCACCTAGTTGGGACTGGGTGGTGCAGGCATCACTACTACTAGTGAGTTGTCAGAGGTATCACCTAGCTGGGACTGGGTGGTGCAGGCATCACTGCTACTAGTGAGCTGTCAGAGGTATCACCTAGTTGGGACTGGGTGGTGCAGGCATCACTACTACTGGTGGGCTGTCAGAGGTATCACCTAGTTGGGACTGGGTGGTGCAGGCACCAGTATTACTGGTGGGCTGTTAGAGGTATCACCTAGCTGGGACTGGGTGGTGCAGGCATCACTGCTACTTGTGAGCTGTCAGAGGTATCACCTAGTTGGGACTGGGTGGTGCAGGCATCACTACTACTTGTGAGCTGTCAGAGGTATCACCTAGTTGGGACTGGGTGGTGCAGGCATCACTACTACTGGTGGGCTGTCAGAGGTATCACCTAGTTGGGACTTGGTGGTGCAGGCATCACTACTACTAGTGAGCTGTCAGAGGTATCACCTAGTTGGGACTTGGTGGTGCAGGCATCACTACTACTGGTGGGCTGTCAGAGGTATCACCTAGTTGGGACTGGGTGGTGCAGGCACCAGTATTACTGGTGGGCTGTCAGAGGTATCACCTAGTTGGGACTGGGTGGTGCAGGCACCAGTATTACTGGTGGGCTGTCAGAGGTATCACCTAGTTGGGACTGGGTGGTGCAGGCATCACTACTACTGGTGGGCTGTCAGAGGTATCACCTAGTTGGGACTGGGTGGTGCAGGCATCACTACCACTGGTGGGTTGTCAGTGGTATCAACTAGTTGGGACTGGGAAAGTGTGTTTTACTACCATATCTGTGTGATGCAGGCATCACTACTATGCCTCTTAACTGTCCAGATATTCACAGAATGTCCAGATTTTTGCCTTAAATTTTTCATCTGTTGCTCATAAAATCTGTGATTTTCTTGCAAATCACTTAGGATTGAAGTCTCTACATAATGATGCACATTCGCGTTTCAGACTTCATATCCTTCAGCAAGGGCATATTAATACAAAGTCTGCTATCTGATAAACTTTCTAAATTTATAAGAGCAGAATTTAAAATATGTCCCTATTTTTGGGACTTTGCCCTCCCCTCCCATTATTTTTGACTATGTGCAGATTTATTATGTTGAGAGATTGAGTGGTATGGGGCTTTTCCCTGTAGTATCATCTAATTGAGGTTGGGGAAGTCTGTTTTACTACCATGTCTGTGTGGTTTAGGCATCACTGATGGGTTGTCAGTAGTATCACCCAGTTGGGACTGGGGAAGTATGTTTTGCTACCACATCTGTGTGGTACAGTTGTCACTACCACTGGTGGGTTGTCAGTGGTATCACCTAGTTGGGACTGAGGAAGTGTGTTTTACTACCACATCTGTGTGGTACAGGCATCACTACCACTGGTGGGTTGTCAGTCTTATCACCTGGTTGGGACTGGGGAAATGTGATTCTTTTTTTACTGTAGCTATAAGCATATTGCACAATGTTGTGTTTTAACTTTACATTCCTTTAGTATAAAATAGATCTAGTGAGATTTTCTATGCATTATCAGTGATATAATGAAAAGATCCTATAATGATATAAATTCTAATTTCACTGAGCAGAAGAATCTTGGTCTAATGCTTATCTTATTTCTAGCTTTTACTCTACGTGAAGGGAATATAAATAATAAACTGCTAACACAGCTCAGATTATGTTACCAGAGACCTCACCTTTTTTCACCAGCAGCTCACTAGGCCATAGCCTAAAATATACAACTATGTATAAACTGGAATATGAACTCCGAGCCACAGTTTTATACTCATTATGATCTCATCATATAACACTAAAATACTTCAGATTACTGAATATGTTGATTTGTTTTTCTTGATTATCCTTGTTCCTGTCATTATGATATATTAAAGAAAAACATTGGCTGCCTCCTCAGAGGACAGTGATGCTTCTCCTTAATATCTTATTAAATAAGTTCACTTGATCAGGGAATTTCCCCAACTAAAAGCATACCTCACTATTGGAGAACATATGTATTCCTTAAGAGACAATAAAAATGATATTCTGACAACCCTTCTGTAGTGCTGATACTTGCACCATGGGTTCATAAATTAGTACTAGACTAACTGCCCTTGGGAGCTATTTTAAGCTTAGCCATCACCTCATGTAAGAATTAAACCCTGCACCTTGTGCCTGTAAGGTGAACACTTTAAGCATTAGACCAACCACACATCCTACCACATAGCTATGGTAGTAAAACCAAACTCCCCCAGCAATAAGGCCATGTTTCAGACTTGCCACTGAGGAAACAGCCTTTATACAGATTGCAACAACCACATAGAATCACCTCTGTAAGGGCACATCAGTCATGAAAGGCTTTAAAGGTTTGCCAAAAGAGCATCCAGTTAAAAAAAACTGATTGTACTTGTTTATTTTAAAGGTTATTTATGTCTTCACTGACAGTACATTCTGACAAGTCCTACCCTTCCAATAGTGATAAACAGTATATTTATCTTAAACTGAGAAGGGATACCAGGTTAACTACTAGTGAGGCTAAAGCAGATTACTGCAGGCAATTCCAAAGGACATACCTAGCTCAAAGTTCTAGAATCCTGTAGAAAAAATTCTACATCTCTTTTCCCTAAGACCATTTTTAGTCAACTCCCCGCCATGTCCATTCTCAGACAAATAAAAGATAACATTACTAACTCACCTCACATTTCAGCTCTCCAGTTTCATCAGTTGCCCCTTTTCTACCCCCTCCCTCCCTCCCTCCTTCCCTCCCTCTACACAGGTATTTATAATATCATATTTTTTTACTTCAAAATCATTACAAAATCTGAAATTAAGGAACTGCTAGAAAAGATTGACTGCTCTTATAAACCCTTCTTCCACACCATTCACTTTTAAGTTCTTAGGTATTGTAGCACATTTATTAGCAAGTCTCTTGCCTTCATCTTTAATCTAGCCCTCTCTACTGGTCTTTTGCCCAACAGCTTTAAATGTGTTCTTTTTTTTCTTCAAACACCTTTATTGAATTATCACTTGTTACACAGGCAAATTTTCATTCATATAAAAGTAATCAAACTATACTATATGGTACAAAATCCTGTTTATGATAAGTTGCACATATATGACTTCAGTGGGCCATGCACTTTAACTAGTCCAGATATGAGGTTGCTATTAATATTAATATAGGATGAGACTCCTCCACCTTTAGTTCCCTTCTGTGTAGTAGCTGGTCTAAAGGTGTGAAATGCATTATAACCTTGCACTGCTGGGGTACTCTCCTTAACTTTAAATCATGTCTCCATTACTACACATATTTATACACTTTCCAGAGAGAGGAAGGCTTGCAGGGATTGCAGTTTCTTGTTAAGACTTCTAGCACTGAGCAAGAGGTTTATCAGATTGGCATTGCCTAAAAAGGTACTATGGGGATGGAAATGGTCTTTACAAATATCTGAAAGCCTAAATGGGATAAGTGCAGGCCATCCCTGGCAAAGCAGCATGGTCTGTCAACCATGTCCTCCCAGATCATTAAATATTGCACCCCCTTGGACTGACATCAAAAGTAAGTCAGGTATTAAAATTAATCATTTTCTGATGGTAATGTGGCATCATCCTTGGAGAAGGTAGCATGCTACTTCGCAATTATGCATTCCAAAAATAGTTGTAAACTGTCTGTAGGCTAAAATCAAGAAAAATAAAAATAAATAAATAAATTACTGGTACTATCTTCCACAATCTCAATATGTTGATTATACCCTCCTACTTCACAAACTTACTGGCACAGATTTCTCTAATGATGATCTACAATGGTTTAATAATTACCTCTCTGCACTTTTACTTTGCTTGAACCAAACAATATCAATATCTCAGGTTCTTTCAACAAAATTGTACCTCAAGGCCCTGTGCTGGGCACACTTCTCTTTTTACTCTTTCTTAATTATCTTCCCTGGGATCTTCCTCATACCAGCGGTATCCTCCATGCTGATAATGTTGTTCTCATAAAAGGGTATAAATCTGCTTCCTATCTAAAAAAAAAAAAAAAACTTCAGGGTGACTTCATAGCTATGTGGAACTGGCTTCACAAAAATACATTCTTTGTTAATAATCAAAAATGCTGCATGTAGCTATATGGCAACTATCAAAATCTTAATTACCGTACAATATTGCCATCGCAGACCCTATTGGGTCTCCTGTACCTATTGTGTCTGAGCAACGATATCTAGACCTTTTTTTTGACCAACCTCTCTCCTTTCATAAACATGTTCAATGCCACATTGAAAATGTTTGTGCACAACTTAGACTCTCTTGTAGGATCTCTCATCTTCTTATCACAGAGGATCTCTGAGCCATAGTGGTAAATATTTTTCTATCTAGACTTGAATGAAGATTGCCCAAAATAACACTGGCTTCATCAGACAATGCCACCTAGCTACAAAAGAACGAAAACCAAATCCTCAAATTTATTAACCTGTCAAGGAAATTTGAATGCCGTCACTCTCGCCAAAGGAAAATGGCTACCAGTTAAAGATATAGATACTCTAATCCATTTACATATTGAGTTCTCAAACAAAGATACTGCCCCCCTCTGATCAATTAACAGCATATAAAATAACACCAACTACTCACTTCAAACTCCAATTATCTTCTTCTTCTTTCCAGACATTCCTTTACTCTTGCTATTTGTGAAATATCTTTCTTCTAAACTTGGTTCAGTTTGCTGGAACTCTCTACATGAACCTATTATACTGGTCTCATTTAAGAAGTCGCTTCAATCCCACTTGCTTGTGCAAAATATATGCACTTGCTTCAGAGATACAGGTTAAGCTCTCTAATGCTCTATATAATTTTACTGTTTTTTATCTTTACCTTCTGCATTCCTTTCCCTTATCTTAAAATCTTATGAAACCCTTACCCACATCTTCCCCATTCTCTGTTTTTTTAAGAGGAGAGGAATAGCACAGCTCTTAACAATTAAAAAATCTTGATTTTCTGCTTATCTTTACTCTGTGGTATTACAAACAACTCTCCTAATTATATCACTCTGCAGTATAAGTCTCTTACAATAACTACAGAGTTTTAAGACTTAAATGTTCCTTCTGTAGTTAATGTGCTTTGTTAAGTCTGCCAGTGCATACATACATACATACATACATACATATATATACAAATATTTCAAGGTCGGGCATTAATGCCCTTCTAGCCTACCAATATACCAAAGCAGTTGTTCCCATTATATGTGTTCGGGCTGTTCTTAAAAATATCTAAACTAGCACTTGCTTTAATGAATATATAGGTTATCTGATGATTCTCTACTACTTTTTGATAACCCCAAACATTTCCAGAGGCAGTTGTCTCTAAACGCCCTATCTTTATGAGATACTGTACAAGTTCAGATATTTTAGTCTTTCATAATAACTTACATTTTCTCATTCATGGATGCCCTTGTTATATTTCTGCTGTACTCTTTCCAGTTTACTCATACTTGTTTCTTATAGTTTCCATACTGTTATTCCATACTCAAGTTTGGGTCTAATGTAGCTAACATCATTTCTAATTTCCTAGACTTTACAAGTTTTTTATATAACCTATAGTTCTATAACTATCCTTTACCAACTGGATGATATGATTAGAAAAACTCAGACCTGGCTCTATCCATATACCCAGGTTTTTAAATGAATCTGCAGTTTCAATCACTGTGTACTGCACTAAATATTCACTTTTCAATTAATGTTTCCCAGCTCTCATATGCTTAGTTTTTGATGTATTTATCAACATATTATTATTATGTGCCCAAATACTCAAAGTAGTCAATTTCTTTTGCCAACATGTCTTATCTGTAACACATGTAATCAGTTTATGCAATTTCAAGTCATCCGCAGACTGTAGACCATCTCAGATGAAAAAGACAGATGTGAAAGATACACCCTGGGATTCAGCAAGCAGCCGTGCAGGAATAAGTTATTCCTGCATGGCAGGGACCATTCCTGTTCAGTACAGCAGTGCACCATGCATATGTATGAAGGGGTGCTGCAGTGCTGTAAAACGGACATGGTTCTGTGTACGAGCACATGGGGTGTGTCTGAGAGCAGAGCTCTCACAATATACATGCCCCCTGCACTCCAGAATTGCCTTTCAGCAATTTAAAATGAGTGAGAACACTCGTAACACCCCCAACCCATCAGGATAACAAATCTGGTCAAAGCCATAAAGGACAATCGTCCCTACCAAGACAAATATTGTTAGAATAACACATGTAGAATAAGCACATAGCACACACCTCCCAACCCATCAGAGTGAGGAATGTGGACAAAGCCAAAAGGGACAATCGTCCCACAAAGCAGAAAGTTGATAGAATAACAGGTTCAGCATTAGCAGGGATATTCTGAAGGGTACAAATAAAATAACACAACAAATATTTTTTTTTAAACATGCAATAAAGTTTAAGTGTAGCTGCGTGGGTGTGCCCATTGCTTAGCTACACTTAGTCCAGTTTAAACAGCACATGAAGTCAAATAGCAAGAGACATCCAGCATAAGCAGTATTGCAATAGTGTAGTGGTTAGAGCGTACACTTTGCAAACAGCCATTCTCGGTTTGATCCCCATTGTAACCAATTTGTATTTTACATATGAAAGCAGTATATAAACATTTATTTTTATAATTAGCTACTGAATAACATATATTTGTTAACCAGAGTAATGTAGTAGGTCCAGATGTGAGGTGTTAGTTTAATAAAGTTGTGAAACCCCCATATAAACACATGTGCCCCATACACTATAGTCACACATGAATAAATGCAATTAAAGCACATTGGGGGATGTCAGGGACAGTAAACAAATATATAATATGTAATCAATAATGAATCAATCCCATACAGCAGATAGTCTATAAAATAAAAAATAACCAATGCTAAGCATTGTACAGCTCTGCTTGCCAGGTGAAAGCATTGTGTAAATATGACTGCTAAGCAATGTGTAGCCTAGCTAAGTGGATTTGCTCATTGGCAAGCAGTGCTGAACCTACCCCTTTAAGCACTGCCAACCTTAGCTAAGTAGATTTGCCTGTTGCTTAGCCTACCTCAGCATATTCAAAACTGTCCAGTCATGGCAAAGGGCAGGAACTTGGCCATATTTAAACCCCACAGGTGGGAATACAGCACATAACTGGTTGCAGCTTGCCACTGTAGGCAGTATGGCAGCAGTTGGTGAGGGCATGCCCTTCCGTGCGCAGCGCTGGGCATACAGGAGTCCAAGGTCATGGTACGACTTCTGGTACAAAGCCATGATGAGAGACTGCTGCAGGGCCAGTACCAATGCTCCCAATATAAAGTGAAATCCTGGGACCATCTCGCCCGTGATCTCACCAGTGCACTGGTATCCCTTGGACTGGTGAGCAGGTCCGGCACCACTATGCTGACTTGAAGCAGAGAAAGAGGGGAGCCCTTGGATGAGTGGGTCTAAGAAGCAAGGCAAAGGGGTGATGTCCCAGCAGTGTGTAAGTAGTCATACTAATAACTGTTTACTAATGTCCAGCCTGTGTATATGATGGATAGGTATGCCTAAATATTTCTTTATTTCCCTTACAGCTGCAGCTGAGCGGGCTGTGAATCATGAAGCCCATGCTAGCAGGTTGCAAAGGCTGTGTCGTGAGGCTGGTGAGTAACAATCCTGATTGTAGTAGTCATACCAAATAAATATAAAGTAGTAGAAATTCACCTGGCAGTATAAAAACTGTTGTATGGGTTGTACTGAATAAACCAGACAATATGACAGTAATAGTCCCATATAAGTCATATTTAAATAAAACTGTAACTGCCTGGCAATAACGTTCTAAATCCTGTACTGGTTGTGTTTACTCTGGTATTGTATGGCTTTTATTGTTGCATTCTCTGAATAGTAATGTTGTGTTAGCCACTGTTACCCACACTGTGCACATAAAAAAAAATGTCTAGGGATGTCTGTATAAAACTGCTGTAAGTACAAGATCAGATTGTACAACCAAGAGAGACTTAGACAACATACAATGAAGAGATAACCAGCATTATCCAAATAGCACACTCTGATGAAACTTAAATGTTTGTATTTTTAGCAGACACAGCCATAGTTCAAATCCTGAGAGTGGTAGTAAGCTGTATGCATGATCATACCTCTCGACTGTACAGTTTTTGCAGAATGTCCAGATAATTGGCTCAAATTTTCTGCTTGTTCCTCTGTCCCCCTGGCAAATCAGTGGAATGATCGCAGAATTGTAGTCACTAAATAATGACATACATTTGATTTTAAGAAAATATATATTAAAACAAATCCTGTCACTCTAACAACTCTCCACGTTTATGAGAACAATATTCAAAATATGTCCCTATTTGTACCCACATGTTGTCAAGCTTGTCCAGAGTGTGTGCATTAAGACATTGAGAGGTATGTGCATAATATTAACTCGGAATCTGGGAATATGTGTAGAAATAGTCAGGTAATGTTAACAAACATTCCCTCCACAGGTCTACCAGGTAAGAGATGTAGAATTTAGCTATAAGACAGTTGAAGTATAGACTGTGTACAAACATACCACTGTTCAAACCAAGACAATAGGGTATTGTAATAATACATGTAGAGTAATGATTAGAGCAATGACAATTAAAGCTGTGAGTGCTGCAAGGATATATAAGTTGTTAATTGACATCTCTCTCCCCCCTCACCATATCTGCAACAATAATCTAAACAAAGAAATCAATGGGTATGTTTATACCAAATCCTACTGTTGGGACATATGTCCTTTTGTTCAACAAATACTGAAATGTGTTTCTATTAATGTTCCATGTTGAAATACTATCATTGGTGGCCAGTTCCTATCAATGTAACCTGCATGCCATTGTAATGGCCACTGTGGTTCCATATATGCATGTGTTCTGTTTGCTATGCAACTGTTCCAAATCTGGTGTTTTGGGTTAATGAGAATATCTATGCATGCTGTTATAACTAATCCTGGATTGTGTTGACTATTACTAGCCCACATATGTTTTAAAACTGCAACACCATAGCACATTTGGGAAGGCCGGTCCCAGAGGACCCAACTTTCCCACCTCATCTGGCCATGGCACCAGGCCCCAGCATGTCTGGGACCCACCCTGGCAACTCCTCATCCACTGGTCCTGCACCACCTTTGAGTGGAACTGCCTCAGGGGATGGGGTTCATCCCCCCCAGGCACAGGCGTGGACAGGATATTGTCACCTGAAGTCAGGTCCAGGGATTGGTTCATAGCGAGCTCTGAAGAAAGTTTGGAGATCTGCTACACCAGCTTGAGAGCAGCGTGGTGCATTTAGATGGTCAGCCTGCCCCTCCTGTTCAGCCCCAGCACAGCCACCTTCAGGCCAAGAAGGTGCAGTGGTGACTGCCCATGGGTGGGGACCTCAGTCCCACTGTTTCCATTTGGAGGCTCATGGGCTTTTGATTTCCAAACACTCCTCCCCATCCAAGATGTTTACCCTCACATGTCATATACTGCCCCTGTATGCTGTCTTGTCTGTCTTCCTACCCAACCTACCTTCCCAAATATACCTACTATGCTTCTCCAACATCCCACTCTCAGCTTAAAAAAAGGGGCAATCTGTTCCCAAAAAAAAAAAATATTCACCCCATACATAGCCGTCCATTTTGCACACATAACCACTGGACACATGTAATCTGGTCTGATTGACTTCACAATACATTACTGTTGTCCTCACCCCTCCAAATCTACCTCCAAATTAAGTATATATATGCACAGCTGTTGCTGTAGAAGAAATGGATAGCTATGGAGCTTTCCTACACCCATCCTGCACATCCCTAATTACTTTCCCTATTGTATTTCCCTCTTTGTGCCCCCTTTTTCACCGCTTTCCTATCACCCCTTTTTTCTTTTCTTTTAAAGAAATTAGCATGGGTGTAAGCGGGAATAAGCCATTGGAGCTGTAAATAAGTGTGATGTTTTCTCAAACCATGCAGCACAGCCATTCAACAGTAGGGAAAATGTATTCATATATGTAGATGTATGTATATGTGTGTGTATATATATATATATATATATATATATATATATATATATATATGTGTGTGTGTGTGTGTGTGTGTGTGTGTGTGTGTGTGTGTGTGTGTGTGTGTATGTGTGTGTATTGCATTACTCTGAACCTTTCACTGCAAAACATCTGACCAAAGGCACTGTTAATGGGGGTGAAGGGGCCCAAATAGGGATCTCTTGGAATTGCTATTATCCCTTCCTCCACAGCTGAACTGATCTGCCTTGCAACAAAATAACCTGCACTTGCAAGTCTAAAACCCAGGACCCTGCACAACATAGCCACAGCAAGTTACCAATAAGCCATCTCAGCTGTGAGATGTTGGGATGATTTCTCTAACATATCATGCAGAACAGTCAGTCTACCATAGGGAATGTACAATGTGGAAGCACTAAACATTATAATGATGCATACACACACCCACGCACACACACACACACACACACACACACACACACACACACACATATATATATATATATATATATATATATATATATATATATATATATATATATATATATATATATATATACACATACATACACATATAAATATATAAATACTTATAGATATATATAAAATGAGTATATATAGAGGGTGCACAGCATATCAAGCAGCCATTATTCCTACAGTTGCCATATTTTCAAATAGCCAGTGTCTGATTATTTCCTACAAATGAAAATTATTGCATGAAACATATACCCACACACAATGCAAAGGACGGGACACCACACACAGTTTGCATGCATAGAAATGTTTATTTATGTACTAGTTCAGTTGTTTATGCCATTTTTATAGCAGTTAGGTGTTTGAAATACATAATAACTGATTAATGCAACTCTCAAACAAAACATATGATACAGTAATCTGCAAAACATAACATACTTTGCTGTCTAGGCTAAAGCCTTCAAGTAGTACAACAGTAAAAAACACACTTTCCTTGAAGATAAAAAGCAATCAACACTTAATTACAGATGTAGTTAAACAGCCTTCAATTACACTCTGTACTCAATCCCCTAGGGGAAAAAGTATCAGTTGCCACAATGTAAATGTATCCATTACATAACAATGCTTAACTTAAAAAGTCACTATCACACTGGCAAACAGAACTGTGTGCAAGACAGTAAGCTCTAGCCCACCACTGTTACCATAGTGAAACATGAAAATGTACAGCCATATACCTTAATGTTTCTTATTACTGATATCCCTCAAATATTGTAGCAGCCTAGGTTAAAACATTTAATACCCCTCCCCCATAAATGTCTTACAAGGGCATATAACAGTGTTCTCCATACACTGACCTCTGGACTGTATAAGGTCACACATGTTTTGTCCAGCTGTAGCCCTCATATATATGGACGCTACCCCACAATGTGTGTGGGAGTCCACAACATCACTGAAATGATAGCAGGAATGTCAGCACTAAATAATGATAGACCATTACCTATCAACCTCTTACTGTATGACATCTGGACAAAGCCTGGTATATAGGTGGAGGACAAAGGCTGAAACACAGGGCCATATCTGAAACATTGCTGTTATACACTGTGAAAGTTGCTGGTGTTACAGGATTGGTTGCAACATACCCTTACTCGGGAATATGAAGTCAAAAACACAAATGGATGTTGCTGTGTACTGATAGCAATCAACGGAGAGAATGCCACTGATATGTCAGGGACAAGACCTGTATGGGGAACAGACAAAACATAACAGCCAATCATCTGGCCATCATGTGGATAGGCCCACAGTTGAGAACTATGCAGACAGACTGCATTCCATGTAAAACTAGCATGTACACACAAACCCTGTAAAACTAGCAGTATTCAATGCATATAACAGCAATACTCACACACTGTCCCTAGGTCCGGAACCTTATACAAACATGTAGTTGGCCTGTGTCCACACGTCCTGTTGTAAGAGTTATTGCTACCTGCTGTCTGTAACACCACTGACCACACACAGGAAGGATGTCTTCCATATAGGAAAGATAAAGGGACAACACCCACATGATGTAGTCCTTTATAGTAGTGGGTTGCTATGACATTGGCTATTGGAAGAACTACACAGCTGCCTGCATGCAATTAGCAAGTGGAGAACACCAGTTGGTGCAGAGGCCATCACCTGATCACGAGCATCACCTACAAAAGCCATGCTGCAGCCTATTCAAACCAGCTCAATCTCTGTAGTGGAGAGAGAGAAATTAAAAAAAAAAGGAAAAACAAAAATAATACTAAAAAAAACAAAAAAAAAACAAAAAAAAAAAAACAAAAAAAGGAAGGCATCAACTGGAACACAGCATAATAATAAAACAGGTATGTAAAACATGTCAGCATGTAACTGAATGTAGTACTTGGTCTGTAATAATGGGATAGATGATTTTGAAAGATTTATATGTGCCAGCAAGACTTGCTGTAATGATGTCTTGCTGCACAACTGCTATCGACATAACATCTGGCCATGTGCGCAGTGGGCCATACCTGTCAACTGTGCAGATCTGCACAGACTTTCTAGATTTAAGCCATCATAGTATTTGTTCTTTTCCTCCAAACATCTATATTAGTCTGGCTAATAGCTGAAGGTGAAAGTAATGATGTCATGACAGACATGAATTTCAGACCCCACAACCTTCAGAACAGTCATGGTAATGTGACATGTAGCATGCACAAACTTCATAGGTTTGTAATAGGCATATCTATGATCTGTCCCTATATATCCTCCCCTAATGTTAGGCTTTGTTCACATGTAATGCTCTATTTTGTAGCAAGGTAGAACAGTTCAACTGTGAAGGAAGGAAGTTCAGAGTGTGGATCCGATGTCAGAATGTACTCCATATAGACATGTATGTCTACATATATACACACACACACACACACACACACACACACACACACATATATATATATATATATATATATATATATATATATATATATATATATATGGGTCTATATTAGAACATCGAAGTTGCAAGTTCTAATACTGAACCCTATTCAGTGAAAGCTGAAAATATAAGAATTTGGTTGTCCATTTCTGTTGCTTCGGTATTTCCAGTACTGTGGTGGAAAGTTACGGGTGAGGTTTAGGTAAGTGTGCGATTGAGTGCGGGTTAGGTTAGTTAGGGTTAGGTTGTGGGTTAGGCAAGTGTGTGATTGTGTGGATGTGAGGGTCAGGGCAGGTTAGGTGAGTTAGGGTTAGGGCGTGGGTTAGATATGTGTGCGATTGTGTGGACAAGAGGGTTAGGGCGGGTTAGATGAGTTAGGGCGCAGGTCAGGTAAGTGTGCGATTGTGTGGATGTGAGTGTTAGGGTGGGGTAGGTGAGTTAGGGTTAGGGCGCTGGTGAGGTGAATGTGCGATAGTGACAGACCTTATTGTTAGGGTTTGGGTTAAGGTAAGTGGATAGATAGTGGTGTATGTATAGTTTAGTGTAGGGTTAGGTATAAGATTTTAGGTGTAAGTGTATGGATTGCTGTTTGTTTGGTGTGATTGTGTTGTGCGTATGTTTTTGGAACAGCAAATTTTTTCCCTAGGAAAAAATGTGCTGTTCTGTATGTTCGATGTTTTCAGCTTTCGCTGAATAGGCTTCGATATTAGAACATTCGAAGTTTTGAAACTTCGATGTTCTAATATAGACCCAATATATATATATATATATATATATATATATATATATATATATATATATATATATATATATATATATATATATATATATATATCTATATATATATATATACATTTTCCTACAGTTGAATGATTGTGCTGCATGATATGTTTGAGACAACATTGCACATATTTACAGCTCAGATGGCTTAGTGGTAAATTGCTGTTGTTATGCTGTGCAAGGTCCTGGGTTCAACACTTTTAAGGGCTGGTTATTTTTTGCAGGGCAGAACAAGGGCTGTTGGATACAGAGTGATTAAGGCACTTTTAAGCAGTTGTAAGTGGGTGTGAAATGGACAGTTATGTATGGTGTGAAATTCTTTTTGGGAACATATTGCCCTTTTTTAAGGTGAGAGTGGGATGTTGGGGAAGGATAGTAGGTATATTTGGGGAGGTAGGTTGGATCAGAAGACAGACAAGACAGCATACAGCGGCGGTATATGAGATGTGGGGGTAAACATCTTGGATGGGGAGGGGTGTTTGGAAATCGGAAGCCCATGTGCCCCCAAGTGGAAACAGTGGGACTGAGGTCCCCACCCATGGGCAGTCACTGCTGCACCTTCACTGCCCTGAAGGTGGGTGGCTGAGCAGGAGGGGCAGGCTGACTTTCTAATTGCACCACCCAGACCTCAAGCTGGTGTAGCAGACCTCCCAATTCTCTACGGAGCTCCCTATGCACCAGACCCTGGAACGGACTTCAGGTGACAGGATCTTGTCTGTGCCTGCTCCTGGGGGGGGCGAGCCTCATCCTCTGAGGCAGTTCCACCTGAAGGTAGTGCAGGACCAGTGGGTGAGGAGGTCCCTGGGTGGGTCCCAGATGTGCTGGGGCCTGGTGTCATGGCCAGATGAGGTGAGAGTGGTGGGTCCACTGGGAACAGCCTTTCCAAACATGCTATGGTGTTGCAGTTTTAGAACATATGTGGGTTAGTAATAGCAACACAATCAATAATTAGTTATAACAGCATGCATAGAGGCATAGATATTCCCATTAACCCAAAACACCAGATTTGGAACAGTTGCATAGCAAACAGAATACATGTACATATGGAACCACAGTGGTCATTACAACAGCATGTAGGTTACATTGATGGCAACAGGCCACCAATGACAGAGTTTCAACGTGGAACATGAATAGAAACACCTTTCAATATTTGTTGAATAATAGGATATATGTCCCAACAGTAGGTTTGGTGTAAACATACCCATTGATTTGTATGTTTAGATTATTGTTGCAGATATGGTGGGGGGAGGGAGATGTCAATTAACAACTTTTATATCCTTGCAGTATGAGGTACTCTGACCTTTTTTCCTGTTTATGTCTTCCAGGTACAATGTCCCGTGAATGGCTCCCTGCATATACACCCCAGGAAAATGAGGTCATTATAAACTTCATCATACTACAGCACGGAACCCTATTTGGACACAGCGCCCATGATCTGCATGAGAGGACCACCCTGTGGGATGAGCTCATCCACAGGGTAAATGAGCAGGTGCGACATCGGTGCACCAAACTGTTCTGCCACACCCATCAGCATGCTGCTGCAGTTAGGAGGGATCAGCTAGCCACTGGTGGGGGTCATGCCATCCATCCCCCACTGATACATGATAAGGAGCTCCTTGCCAGCCTTGGGGAACCATCCCACCAGCCAAGCCAGGAACCTGAAGATAGCATTGCGGAGGTGGGTGCCACCCATACAGTGGATGAGGAGCATGCAGGTAAGGCCCTAGAAAACATTAGTAGACCACTGTTGCTTATCCATCTTCATCTGTAAAGTATCTTCATGCATATGTCAGATAACATAATCTGTTGATGCAGTGTAGTAATGAGCAGATATGCATAATCTCTAGTATTGTGGGTTTGTACTGTTGATGCACTGAAATGCTGCTCCCACCCTGCACTAATGCCACAGGTGTGCCTACTGACATTACATGTCTCACACAACTAAGTAGGTCCCTCCGGTGTACAACTGGGGCAGCAGCCTGTAGCTGCTGAGTATGGAGTTGTTTTGTTCAGGTTTGCCAATACACTGGCCATGTTATGGCCATGGTGTTTGCCATGCACACATTTAACACACCTACCCATAATGCATGCTATACATGTTTGCTTATTGTTGCTGTTAACTGCACTGCATCACAGTGGTCACCATGGTGGCATATCTGAAGGGTATGTAAGAGTCCTGCAGTATACCTAACAACCTATCAGTGCAAGATGTGTGGATACAGATGAACATAATGGTGGGACAAATGGCCTACAGTAGGGACATGTCTGAAACAGTACCCTTATACAGTGGCTACAACAGTTCATGCACCACTATTACAATGGCAACTGTTCCTGATCTAAACAACGGCAAATCACAATATCACATTCCACACCTTTTACAACCTCTAATGTGATTCTAACATGAGCAATGAATGTGTAATATGGAATCCTATGTTAGGACAACAAATATGGGGAATACATACCTTAACAAACACTGGAAGCATATGTGTGCACACACGCCAAATAACATATTGTGGAAGCAGCTTTTGAGGTATTGACAGCATTCACTCTTCTTGAGTACACACCTTCCGTCAAGTACAGGGCCTCAATGTCACATCAAGTAATAGTCTGCTGTCCAAGACGTATGTCCAATGACATTTGCCCACTCACCTGCAACAGAGGCAGCCATGGCTTGCACATATCTTACAAACCATGGAATGGATCCCATATCTGAAAAGTAGCACTCAAGAATGGGAGAAGTAGCCTTACCTCACCATTGCATATACCATGGCAAACAGTGCAGACAGTCATGTATGTGTGTATGAAGTATGGGACAATATTAATGTAGAAAATAAGCAGATGCCAATCCAAGACAGATGACAACACATGTTGCAAACTGGTCATGAAGGCTGTCCAGAAAAACACACCAACACTGAGAAACTTGCAAGAATGTCTAGCAAGTACTGCCTGTACATTACCTGGGTTGACAATCCCCTGTAATTTGCATAAGTGTGGCCTATGGGTTACAGTAATCAGATGAAGAGTTGCTCCACAGAAAACATCATCCAGGGCTCTCTACAGGTGGGTCTACTTTACAGGGTCGCCTTTTCACAAAGTCAACTTTCATATAGCCGAGATCACATGATCGACTTTCGCAAAGCCGACCATGTAAAATAAACACATAAAACACAACAAACACTTACCTTAAAACTGTTAGCAGGAGGCAAGCCCCCCTGCACCCCCCATGGGGGGCTCTGCCCCCCCCCATAACTTAAATATACCAACTCTGAGATCACACTACAGTGCGGAAGAGGGAAATTTTCCCATTCCGCACTATATGGAGATAGCATTTCCCCATGGTTAGCTTTTCAAAAGTCGATCATATGGTCTCAGCCATATGAAAGTCGACTTTGTGAAAAGTCGACCATGTAAAGTAGACCCCTATAGGTAGCATATGCATAACAGCAAGTCTCCCAAAGGCATGTGTTGCAATGTGTAATTGTGTGCTGAGACCAAGGCTGAAACCTACAGACAGTATTAATAAAGATACATGTGGTGCACAACCAACACCTCATTCCACCTCAGGCCCACCATCCCCATTTTTACCTTGCTGGTGCCAGTGTACACCTTTAGGTTTGCTGTTCATTGGCAGGAACTCTAGGCCGATAGACATAATGTTCTGAATTTGGAACACTGCAAAATGACGCTCATGTGTGGCCCATAGTTGTCAAGCATCTGCAATAAGGCTGAGGATGGGGAGGGGTGCATCCTGAAACACAACAGTGAACTGAAGCATACATCCAAAACTCACTAAGAATGTCTGTTTCCGAACACAGTCAAGGTCATGAATTGTGCCAGACATAACCCTGACTCCACAGCAATAGTGAAGTCACTGTGTGACCTCCAAGGGCTGTGCACATGAGCTGACCTTGCAATCCGGCAGAGTTGGGGGACATTTGTAGGGCGGAGTGACCAAATAATGGCAAGTGAAGATGGACCATGCTAGCATACCCCTTCCAGGAATAGTGAATGCTGTCGTTCACTTAACAGGTGCTGCAAAAAAACATTGTGTTAAGGGTGTGCACACTTATGCAACCCACATATTGTATGCATCTCAATCAGTATCTGCATGACTAACACATTTGTTTGATACTGCATTTGATTGCACAGGTCATATGTCACATATCAGGTGTGTGTAATGTTAACATTTGCAGTATTGTGGCCCCATTGCATATCATGGAAGAGTCTGGCATGTCAAAAAGGGTGTGTACATTCCTCATATCCACAGTATGCTTTGAAGGTTGTCAGTGTAATTGGATTTTATTGCTCATACATGCACTGCTGGTAATGAGATCTGCAAATCAGAAGTCAGGCATTAACTATTAACATTAGTCCTCATATCAACCCAGGTATGTGTTAGACAAACACATAGGGGCTGTGAGCAACAGAGCAAACATAACTGCCACTCATATACACATTCAGCAATGGTATATATACTCGTGAGGTATGGTCCACAGTACATGCCAGGGTGGTATACAGGTGCACAGCAATACTGTGTACATGGGTGCAGTGTGTTCTAGGGGAATAGGCATCACCTACTAACACAACTCATGCATCACATAGATGTATAATGTTGGTAACAAGGACTGAGTATAGCTGAAGTGCATGCTGCTGAGTGCCATATGTCATGCATTTTGACTGTTGGGTAATGAGAGGTCTATGTAATATCTTAGTGCCACCTCACCTGTAAGTGTGTGTAGAGGTAAGCAATAACATACAGGCCTTAAATTACATTTTTGTTTTCCCCTCACAGGTGGCGAGGTAGGTCAGGGTCCCTCCAGCAGGCAATTTGATAGTCTCCATATAGACTCTGACAATGATGATAGGTATGGTGAGGCACAGTCAGGGTTGTCAGGGGCTGAAACTGTGCCATCTGTTGAAATCCCACTTTTATCCACCCCATCCCCACACACAGTCACAATGCCTATACATATCCCATCATCAGTGGCCATAGATGAGGGACAGTTGGCCGGTGGTGGCATGGGACAGGACAGTGTGGGGACTATGAGAAGTGTGTCTGTACACAGCAGCCATAGCCAAATGACCGATTTGGTACCACACAGGCAGATGTACAGGGGTGCTCGTAGGTGGTCTGCTGGCCATCATGCCACTGGCAGAAGTGCCACAGCAGGTGTCACCAGATGCATGTTTCTGGCCATCTTGGAGGCACAGGCACATATGGAACATTACACCAGACAGAGTCTGTGGCTCCAGAGGGCTACTCATTCTGCTGTACTTGACAACATCTGTGATCTTGCAGGTGCCCACCATTATTTTGCAGACATCCTGGATAGATGGTTGGGTGTGATGGTGGGAATCCTCAACCATGTGGTGTCTGTGTTAGAGCATATGGTGGGAGTAGGGCATCAGCTACGTGGAAGTAGGTCATCAACACCAACAGGTGGAGGTCTACGTGGACATGCAACAAGTCACAGCTGCTTCCGTAGTGGCAGTACTAGCACCAGCACTGCAGGGGGGTGCTGTCCACACCACAATGCAGCAGGCCATGTGCACGTGGTCCTGGCTGGTCCCAACAGGGACGCGGATCTAGCGGACATTTGTTATCATCAGGAGAGAGTAGCCTATCTGAGCTTTTACCTGGTAGTGCCCATGGAACCCTTGGCAGGCACAGTTACATTGTCCATGGCTGGACATGGTGAACTGTACACCCTGGCATGTACAGTCTGCAGCTGTTCAACAAATTCCTGCATAGGGCAGCCACATGGCAGAACTGTGTGCATACATACACACACACATCACCAACACAGCTAGGCACCTCCATACCTACACACACCACATCTGCACAGTCCAGTTGATAAAGAGCCCCCTAACACGCACACATGATGTCAACCAAATGCCTCAGCCTAGGTCTCTGGCAAACCACCAACACACCCTGTGCATATGATTATACCTGTGCCACATCCCTGTCGCCCATACAATCGATGCAGGGACATGCTAATATGGTTCTGATGCACAGGGTGAATGTACTAAGGTTTTGCAATGTAATGCTGTTTAACATGTTTTCAGCTGGAATGTTTAATGCTTATATGTCAGGGTGTGTAGCTGTCCAGCCATGATGCATTATAGCTGTTATTAACTCTGACTGATTGTGTTCTCCATAATGTATTCAGTTTATGTTGTAGGTGTCTATGTGTCAGCAGGATGTTGGTCTGCTGTCCTTTCCTCCAAGGGGTATGGCACTGTGGTGACACATTGACTGTGTCATATCCTGGGTACAGATGAACACAAGTAACAGATCTGTATAACAGTTACTGCATGTTCCACATGGCTGATAGGTCCAAGGGGTGTATACAGGTGAGTGCATGGTGGCTGATGTCAGCAGCTCTTCTACAGTGGATAATGGTAAGTATACCAGGAGCCATACACCAAATGTTTGTGAATAACACACACACACACACACACACACACACACACACACACACACACACACACACACACACACACACACACGCACACAAACACACACACACACACACACACACACACACACACACACACACACACACACACACACATGCACACACACAGAGGCTTTGGTGTTGATGCAATACACAGAGAATACTGTACACATGGATCTACTTAATTTTTCAGTGAACTCATTTTGGCCTATGTAATTCCACCAAAACAAAACAGGCAAAAGATCACATCAGTAAATAATCAGTCTGCCAGTTTAATGTCATTGCCGATGGTACTGGCAGGGTATATGTCCTCTTCCCCAATGTAGTGCAATCCTGGATTTTGGTAAACATAGGTGTGCTGGTGTGGGTGGCACAGCCCTCCACTTTGCAGGGTGTGGTGTGGCGTAGAACCACACATAATGTGATTAACAACTACTTAACCTGTTAACATAAACTGTACAAACTCCACGAACCAAGCCAAAAACAAACAGATGTAAGTGACAAACAAATGAGCTGGAAACCAAGATCCCAAGGAACACGATTTAATGGAGAACAATAAAATTAGCAGACGCTTTCTAAATTTTTAATTGTATGAGGATAATGTTATGAACTTTTTGTTTACCCAATGCATATAAAAACATATAATATATATATATATATATATATATATATATATATATTACGTTTTTCATGTTAACATGGTTTTAATGTTTTTAGTATTTTATGGGTGTTATAGGATTTTCAAAAATGAGTTTAACCGAATTAATAATGCTAGAATCGATGTTATTAATGTGTACTAATGTGTAACATATGTTGTGTTACGTTATTGTAAGTAGGGGTGGTTTTAAGTAGGGGGCAACATATACTACTATTTGTATACGTTTTATTCCATTGCTCACATATCTGCAACACAGTAGTAATTTGTATATGGTTAGTGTTGAGTTGAAGTGCATCTAAGCAATTTGCCAATTAGCTTAATTGTTTGCCTAATACACACTTGTATATAATGATAGTGAGTGCTGTTCTGTAGTTTTAAGTCTGAAGAAGGAGAGACACTGTGCCCTCCGAAAGCGTCTGCTAATTTTATTGTTCTCCATTAAATCGTGTTCCTTGGGATCCTGGTTTCCAGCTCATTTGTTTGTCATAAACTGTACAATATAACAGCAGACTAAGTGAGGGGGTACACACAACAATAACCCCAATGAGGGTGGCTGTGGCCCCAAAAACCACTCTCAACTATATATACCAACTCCAGTATTGCTGTACAGTGGGGAAGAGGGCATTTACACATCTACTACTAGTTTTGATGGAATGAATTTCCACAAGATGATTCCTTTGAAATGTTAGCTTTTGCCAGTTAGTTCTTGGACAAATGATCTCCTGTTACATGTATTTTCCTCAGACTGAAATAGATCCCTTCACATACATACACACTTACCTGGCAACACTGAGAGTAGAACCCTTACCTAGATACTTATTGCTGCTAATGTGTTTGGCCTTAATTGCACACACCACAGAGCTTTTAGGATGAGGTGTGTCCCAAGTTTCTTGTTAAGTGAAGAACATCATCAGGCCTTGTACAGTATGGTAAGGGGGATGTAATGAGTGTTAATAAACAATACATAGTATGACATACTGTCATACACACATTGACAAACACATAACAGTCACAGACACATCTGACAGACCTGGGTTTAGCAGTGCTAACTACTTTTTCAATAAGTCCATTCTGTTACAGAGAATTTGCACACAGCACATGCATCATTTGGGCTGGATAGTGTAATCAGCTACCTGTATGGTTGATGGTGACAGTGGTCCTCATACAGCAGACCTTGGGACATGTACTGGGGGTACCATGGTGTAAAGACAGTATACCCAACACCCACACCCCACATTGGAAATTGTACTCACTGAAACCCATGATAATGTTCTGACATACCCACAATCACACATTGACCAGGACTGCAATACAACCCCTTGTCTATCTAATCAGTGCTACTACAGGGATATGCATTTATTGCACATGCCACAGGGATAGTAGGGTGAGGGTTTGTCATGGTTCTAATAATGTCAGCAACATCACTATCTCTTATAATGTATGGCAATGTTTATTGCATTTGGAGAATGTGGCCTCAGAATGCTGTCTCCTACAAATATGCACATTTGCACACATACACACAGTTGTCAGGAATGAGAGGGTAACCCACACCTATTTATCCATTTGCAGAATAGTGTTATGCTGGTAATGCAAGCTGCAGGTAGCCTGTAGGATGAAGAGTGTAACAAGGTACATTTAATATCAATTACAACAGCAGCCATTTCTAAGTATGACAATGAGGGTGCAGTGGGTAAGAAGGCCCTCAGGGTATCAACTACAAGTTTACAAACACACAGACACTGTTATTCTCAGTAATGCACATTGACATATTTGTCCTTTCTGGGGTCCATAGGTGCAGGTGTTCCTAGGTGTGTACCAGGCTAAAGTCCATTGGAGAGATGAGAAGAGTAGAGGATGTTGGTACACTGGTATCATGCCACCTGACACTTGTCAGCGGGCCATCTATTAACTGATGCCACTTGAGTGATCCCCAGGGTGACCATTAAATGCTACATCTAATCATCTGGTTTTCTCTTGCACAGGGCCAGTCAGGTGCTCCAATTGACAACATATATTACATTGCATGGCCAGTGTATGGTTAGAGACTTGTAGCCAAACACATTCTGTTGACTGTGGTAGTTTTATTGAGGTATCCATGGCATGTGGTGCATACAGGGTGGGGTTTCCTAACTGTGGCATTCATATCACAGCTAGGAAGACATGTCAGTGTCAGTCAATCATTGATTGCCTATAAGTAGCCAAGATGGATACCTGAAATCTGCACATCTGTACAGAGGACAGACAGAAATCAGCTAGCCAACAGGTTATGCATTAGGATGAATGTTTTGAAAGATAGACATCTAACACTGGCATAGCTATCAGTGTTAGACAGACATCTAACACTGATAGGTATGCCATTACTACATGACAGCAACTCTCAATGACATGTCCTAAACACATAATAATCTACAGTTAATATCTACATATCAGATCAATATCCAGTAGCAAATACTTAATAACATACAGTTCACACACCAAGAACACAATAGCCAGTACTCAGATTCTAGTGTTGCATGCAGGGGTGTATGGTTCCAGTACTACAATCTGCAATCTACGCTTACTTTGGCAAGCACTGTTAAAAGTAATAACGTAATGATACAATACATGCATGTGTGACTGGATATAACTTGGGATACTACCCATGTATGAAAAACATACAAAGAGAAAAGATTGTTTTACGAGCCATGTATACTCAGGTGTCCCATACAGTATACTCACACCCCTTGCTACTGTAATGACAGCACATAGAAGCATGTTATGTACATGGAATTAAATACACATATTAAAGATGTCATTACCCTGCTAGTTTATCAGACTGGAATGTGATCACTGGTTATTAGGGCTGAGTTATGCTTAGCAGGTATAAGCATTGCTTACATGTAAATGCTAAGCAGAGTTGCGCACTGGTAAGTGAAGCCTACATGGTGTAAGCACCTTTTCATTTAACCGTACGTTAGCACTACTTACTGTCATGCAAACCTGTACAAACCCACTTAAATCTGCTCAAAACTGCCTTAACCACTCTGTATCCAACAGACTTTGTTCTGCCTAGCAACAAAATAAACAGCCCTTGCAGGTCTTGAAGCCAGGACCCTGTACACAGAAATTACAGCAGTTCACCACTAAGCCATCAGAGCTGTAAAGATGTCTGTTGTTTTTTTTCAAATATATCATTCAGTACACATACTGAATAGTAGTGAACAACTGCTTTGATTACTATAATTGTTTAGTACCTGTAAGTGAAAATAGTGTTGAATCAGTCATGTTTTTATATCTAAATATACACATATCAGATAACTATGGTGGGATACATTTGGGAAGGTATATAAAACACTCATGTTTACACATAAGAATGATATGGATATATATATATATATATATATATATATGTATATATGGGAACCTGTCAATTCCATGAAAAACCACTTACCCAAAGATGATTTCACCGTGACCACATCACCGACACAACACATCACCAACAATAGTAAGTAGTGCAGTACGGGATGTATTCCCGTTTCTGCAATGTGGTTCGATCTCAGAGTTGGTATATTTAAGTAGGAGGGATTGGGGGTGCAGCCCCCCACATGGGGGGTGCAGCCCCCCACATGGGGGGTGCAGGGGGGCTTGCTCTCTTGCTGTATACTTGTTTCTTGTTGTTTTGTATTTAATTGCAGAAACAGGAATACATTCCATTCCATGGTACTTATACTTACCTGTGTCAGTGATGTGTTGTGTCAGCGATGTGGTCTCGGTGAACTCGTCTTCGGTGATTTTTCATGGATCTGATATGGATAAATATGTATATATATCTATATATCTATATATATCTATATATATCTATATATATATATATATATATATATATATATATATATATATATATACATACATAGATATACATATATATATATATATATATATATATATATATATGCATATATAACATATGCCCATAACATGTAGTGGAGTCATACCTCAGCACCAATAGTCACAACCTCTTAGTGCAAGGGAATGTAAGTATTGCAGGTATAAATGTAGAAAGTTGCTACAGTAACAGGGGTTGTGTTAACACACATGTTGTGTAGGAAGTCACTTCTGATACTGATGTGTATGCCATCAGTTACTGACAGACATTATAAGATCATCATAGTGAAGTACCACACAAATCACAGTAATGATCCTGTGGAATACAGCACAGATATGACCAATAAACGTGGACAGTCTGACACAATCTGGTCAGTCCAGAGGTATACATGAACTCCTTAGTGCAAGACATGTGGACCAAGCCTGATAAAGTGAATGACTACAGCCATGAATATAGGGATATCACAAAATGACTGGAATAGTTAAGCTCACACAGTTGATGCATTCACACACTCCTGTCTGTCCTAACACATATTAACCAGAGGAGGAGAGGTTCCAAGCCCACATACTTCCCACTAGTTAGTGACATACATCTTCATAGCATCCCACTGCTTTTATGGAAATACACAACACTTATGATGGCCAGGCAACAGTACTTCTGACAAATATCTGGACATAACATCACACTAGGTAAATGCACTGAGATGCTAGGCATGTCACAAAGCACTGTGTAAACTACAGGCAGACTCCCACAACACTGTCCCAAGTGTCCTATGGGGAAATACACATGTACTTGCAAATATAGCAGGCACTACAGGTATGTAACAGCACGGAGTAACAGACACCAGTCACAGTCACATTATGGTAAGCCTAATTAAGAGTACAGTATATGGACTGTGTGAACAAAGCCATCCTCATATTTGCCACTCACACACTAACCCCACATATACTGGCCCAATACACAGTGTAGTCTGATGCCTCACTGTGGTATGGGACATGTCTCTGTCTGACCCTGAAAACATATATGCTGATAGGGTACCGTAAACTAGAGCAGCATGCAATGTCAGATAGAACAGGGCCAAGAACACTGACATCTACCACAGTCTGAACACAGGCCAAGTAACATATTCACAATACACACTCTGTCAACAATCACCATAAGTACACAGACCTCACTATTGTACAGACTACAACAGAATTTCCAGGTGTTGTCCTCAAATATAAGGCCTACTATACATAACATGCCTAGCAGTCTGATATCTCACTGGCTTGTTATCAGGTATGATGTCAGTAAATAATGATTTAGTGTACATATGCACCTCTTACTGCATGACATATAGGCAAAGGGTGACAGACTTGGGGGACAGAGGCACAAACAAAGGGCCAATATTGACATATTGCTTTGAGAAACTGAGAAAATTCCTTGTGTAACAGGGTTTGTTGTGACATATCCCTTCTGAGGGATATGAAGTCAGTAACCCACATGGATGTCAACATGTACTGACTTCAATCATCAGAGTATGCTACTGCATTTCTAAAGATAGGAAATGTGTGAGTAACACACCATATGTAAGATTCCAAACTGTGGCCAGTCTGCAGATAGCCCTACAAGTGAGAGTTTCCTCAACCACATAACACTGTCATGCCAGACTTTAAATCATGTAAAACAGCCATATCCACACAAACCCTGTTAAACCAACATTACTTCAAATGTAGAACAGTAATACTTACATTATGTCCCCATGTCTGGAACATCCCCCTCCTGTTTGTTGGTCTGTCTCCACAGTGTATGTTGTAAGAGGTATTTCCAACTACCCTCTGTGATGCTGTTTGTCAGACACCCACATGAAGTCCTGCTCTCAGTGAAGGAAGGGGGCCAACACCCTCATGAAGTGCTTAGTTCTAGGAGGTTATTTCCATGCAAGTGGCTATAGGAATGATACCACAGCTGTTACACATGCAATTAGCAAGTGCGGACTGCAATTCATGCACAAGCCATCAGCTGATCATGAGCATTACTTACAAAATTCAATCTGCTGCCTATGCAAAACAGATGTATTTTTCCACATCCACCAGAGAGGGAGGGAGAGGGAGAGAAAGAGAGAGAGAGAGACAGAAACAAATTAAGAAAGGAAGGGAGTAAGAGAGTAAGAGCCAAGCATATTTGTTTATGATCCATGGGTGGAGAATGGGTATTATAACAATTGCCTATATTGTTTACTAATCCATACTGTCACATAGTAATTGCACATGTCTGCACACATTTATGGCTGAGGATTGTCTACAACAACCTCTACAGTGTTTGAAAACTGTTGGCCTTGTAATGTGGACATTGGGACATATAGGTCCTCAATATAATGATGTAGCAAGACCCACCCTGCAATGGATCATGTCATTACACAATCACCCCAACACCCACACAGGATACTGATGATACACCTGCAAAGTTTCAAACCCCTACTTGGCTATGTATTTCTATTACAGTGTTACGCAGTTATTGCATGCAGCATGGAACTTACATGTTGAAGAGCTGCCCAAAGGTATCTTTGAAGGTGAGTGACATCAGCAACAGTGCTAAAGGAGGGGTAAGGGAAGTGTAGTAAGTGTGAATGTCCACAAAATCAGATGTCAAAGAAGCCACACACACACACTCTCTCAGAGAAACACACACATTATCACAGTTGGCAGGATCAAGATTAGACCTCCTACCTAATTAGCTTGCTACACTACAGTATTATGCAGTTATAACAAGCCCCACAGAGCCTATAGGGCTGAAGCATTGCTAAAGGGTTATTTCAAGGTGAATGACATCACCAGGCATGCTAAAGTAGGGTAATGGGAGGTGTAGTGAGTGTGAATGGCTTCAAAATCATTCATCTCCACACACACACACACACACACACACACACACACACACACACACACACACACACACGCACACACACGCACACACACGCACACACACACACACACACACACACACACACACAGATAGACACACCACACACACACAAACACACACACACACACACACACACACACACACACACACACACACTTGCCAGTACTGAGATGCATAGGTTCATTGCTTCACAGGTGTGTAGTAGGTGAATGGGCCTGAAAGCTGTACAAGGCTAGGCAAAGGGAATACCTTGGCATCAAGCCACATGACAATAGTCTCCAATGTGGCTCAGGGGTGTAGTTCCTGGAGTGGACCCCAGGGGTGGATATTACATTCACCATCCACTAATCTGGGTTACTATTGTGGGTGGTCAGTGATGTGCACTGCTTCCCAAATATGTGATCTATATTCCATAACATGGACAGTGTTTGGGTTGTGAAAATGTCTCACACTCATGATCTCTGACATATGGAAATGTACTTGAAGTCTCTGGGGCATGTTGTGTGGACAGATCATTATCTTCTGATGTTCATAGGTTCATAGGTTGGTACTAGGCTATTAGCCCTAGGACCTATACAAGCCTATCCATAACAATTCCCTGGCTATTTCTTCCCACAATATTTACTTCCCTGGACCCCTGTCTAGCAGGGTGACCTGACCTCACTTGGTGAGAGCTGGCTATGTAACTGAGATTGTGCTTGCACCAGCATTGACAGCATGATATAGGCATTCATTGGAGTTAGTGGCATCTGTCCATACAGGACATTTGTATAAGGTACTGTATTCCCTTTGTGGGTTACATTTGCAGACTCTACAGTTGTTGCAGGTGTCCAGTGGGGAACATAGTAAAAGGGCCATTGTAAGCATTTATTTGCCTACTTTGGGGATGGAACAGGGTGCCATGTCCTTTTAATTGCTGGATAACTCACACACTCAGTCAGGAGATGTAACACATCAAAGTACTTTCTGATGTCAGTGGCACTGTTGTGGTTAACAGGCATGTAGTCCACTGCAATCACACCATGGTTACTATCTGTGAGGCAATATGCAGGAAACTATCAATATAGTGATTGTTGCCCAGCCAATTGTGTTTGTGTATGAGACGTGGGTGGAGAGTGTTCTCTGAGTAATAGAAGGTTGCCTATATTGTTCACCAGTCTGTAATGTCACATGTAGGGCTGTGGATTGTCTACATCAGCCTCTCTGGTGTTTGTCATCTGTTGTCCTTGTAAGGTGGACATTGTGACATATACTAAGTCCCAAACACAATAATTTAGCAAAACCCATCCCACAATGGATCCTGTTATTACACAATTACAGCAACCTCCACACAGGATACTGATGACAGACACACACCCACACACTTGCCAGTACTAAAATTCATATAGTGTACCACATTTATCACATGTGCCACAGAGCTTATAGGACGGATGTTGCCTCAAGGTACTTCTAAGGTGAGGAACATCACCAGCCCCTGTAAATACTGGCATTAGGTGATGTAGTGGGTAAGAGATCCCAAAAATAATTATACCCTACACACACATTTGCCAGGGCTGAGGTTCAAACCTCTATCTAAAAATCAGTATGGACCATTATGGTTACAAATTTACCACATGCACCACTGACCTAACATGGTCTAGGGTTGGCAACAGGTACCTCTAAGGTGGATGATATCTACAGGACTGCTAAAGTCAGACTCTGAGATGTGTACTAGGTGTAAATGGGGCCAAAAATATTTGAGGCACACACACAAACACTTGCCACAGATGAGATTCAAACCCATACCTATGTAGTTACTGCTATTACATTGTTCCACATTTATGGCACGCACCATGGAATTTACATGTTAGAGACCTCTCCACAGGTATCCTTGAATGGGACTAACATCAATGGCAGAGGTAAAGGAGGGGTACAGGGAGAGTAGTAAGTGTGAATGTCCATAAAATCAGGCACACAGTTTCACAGTTACCATATCTGGTATTAGAATTGCTACCTAACTAGCATGCTACACTATAGTATTACACAGTTATCGCAAGTGCCATGGTGCTTATGTGTTGAAGAGCACTCCACAGGTATCTTTGAAGGTGACTAACATCAGCAGCAGTGATAAAGGATGGGTAAGGTGAGAGTAGTAAGTTGTTGTTGTGTCTTTCGGCTTTTCCCGGTTAGGGGTTGCCACAGCGGAACTCCGGTCCGCTAATGATTGGTAGTTGATTTTTACATGCTGAGTTACCAGCCCTGATGCACAACCTTCAACGAAGGTAAGCCCACTCATGCATGTCTCCACGCAGAAGACGCTCTAGCTGAGAATCGAATCGGACAGCATCTTACTGTGAGGCGACAGCGCTACCGCAGCACCACCACCGTGGTTCAGGAGAGTAGTAAGTGTGAATGTACATAAAATCAGATATTATCAAAGGCACACACACAATTGCCATTTCAGGGATTAGAGCTCCTACCTAACTAGTATGCTACACTATAGTATTATGCAATTATTGCAAGTGCCACAGAGGTTATGGGGATGGTATTTGTCCAAAGGATGACTGACATCAGTAGGCTTGCTAAAGTAGGACAATGGGAGGTGTAGTGACTGTGAATGACCTCAACATCATTTATCTACACACACACACACACACACACACATGCACACACACACACACACACACACACACACACACACACACACACACACACACACACACACACACACACACACACACACACACATACAGTTGCTATGTCTGGGATTAGAACTCCTACCTAACTAGTATGTGACACTACAGCATTATGCAGTTATCGTAAAGCACCACGTAGCTATGGGGTTGGTACTTTTCCAAAGGGTTATTTCAAGGTGACTGACAGCAGGCTTGCTAAAGTAGGGCAATGGAAGGTCTAGTGACTGTGAATGGCCTCAAAATCATTCTTCTCCATAGACACACACATACAGAGTTTCACAGTTGCCGTGTCTGGGATTAGAATGTCTACCTAACTAGTATGTTACACTATAGCATTATGCAGTTATTGGAAGCACTACAGAGCTTATGGGGCTGCCACTTATGCACAGGGTTATTTCAAGGTGGCTGACATCAGCAGGCTTGCTAAAGTAGGGCAATGGGAGGTGTAGTGACTGTGAATGGCCTCAAAATCATTCATCTCTATACACACACACACACACACACACACACACACACACACACACACACACACACACACACACACACTGTTTCACAGTTACCATGTTTGGGATTAGAACACCTAGCTAACTATTTTTCTACACTACAGTATTACACACATATCGCAAGCACCATGCAGCTTATAGGCTGAGTCTTGGCCAGAGGGATATTTCAAGGTGACTGACATCAGCAGGAGTGCTAACATGGGCAATGGGAAGTGCAGTGTGTGTGAATGGGCCATAAACCATTCCTCTGGAAACACACATACATCACTCAGTCACACACAACTTTACATTTGACAGGACTGGGTATACAAATGCTAGCCGGATACTGATTTATACTATCATGTTACACAGTTATCACAAGCACCACAAACACTATAGGGCTGAGGGCTACCAAAAGCAATGTCTACAGTGATTGACAGCAGCACATCATGTGATATTGGCCAATTGGATGTGTGGTGGTTGGGACAGGCCTCATGATGGAAATCTTTCTGTCACTGTCTGTCTCTCTCTTCCCCACATCTGTGTGTGGTGTGTGTGTGTGTGTGTGTGTGTGTGTGTGTGTGTGTGTGTGTGTGTGTGTGTGTGTGTGTGTGTGTGTGTGTGTGTGTGTGTGTGTGTGTGTATGTTTGACATATTGTAGTGTGTTGGCCTTGGATATGTGTGAGTATTCCTATCCAATGTGTGTGCAAAGGATGAATGGTGTACAATGTGGTGTGTGTGCACAGACATCTGCGACTGACAGATATGTATAGTCCACTGTGTTGTCAGACATGGACTTCGTTTCTCTAAGTGTAGGAGCATACCCAGTATGACCTTCTGTATTGAGTGTGAGAATCCATTCCGGGTAGGTTGTACTCCAGTCTAGAATTTGGTGCTCTACACCTACAGCTAGCAACCTGTTTCTGCAGGATATCTCTCGATAGGCTGACAATATAGAATCACAATGGGTGAAATATAGTGGGATACTGTAACTATTGTGTCTTTGCTGCTTGTGTTACATGGTTGATGTTAGCAGAGATATTCAAACATATGTACTGTTTCACACTGTGATGTATTATGAATGCCATCATCTACTGACAGATATACTTATTTGCTCACAGTTATTTCCTGGGAAATACAAGATGAATGAACCTGTGTCCAGTATTGTGGTCTGCAGCTTACATATTCTTGCACACTCATGCCATTCTGGAGGGGTAGCTACAGACACTTCCTGGTGGGTCTGTGTAAATGGTCCAGATCCTTGGTACTGTGGTGGCTGAGGATCTCCTGCTTGTACATATATTGACATAACAGAATGGCCATATCCTGCTGTGGCTATATCTCTCAGCTATACATTCATCCAGGTTACCCAGAGGCAGGGCTCATATATCTGGTCAGTCCCCCTTCACATTGTGGTTTACGAGCAGGTTTATAGCCACCCATTACTGGGCTTGCAAGCAGGGATAGTATGGACACACACAGGAGTTTCAGACTTCACACACTCCGTGACATCCATGCTTCTACATCCCCCACTGTTATTCTATCCTTTTCCTAACATTATGCGAGTGATATGTGAGAAGTATCCCTGTAGTTGTCCCTTCATCCCAGTGGTATTTAGGGGTTGGTCCACAGTTCATGCAGTAGGAACATGGTGGGCATGCTACTGGGATTTGTCAACATGGCCTTGCATTTGTGTTCTGTGGACTCTGTTATGTTGTTAGTTGGGACCCCATGATATAACATACATTGACAGTATGGTTGAGGCACAGGCCTTTGACAGAGGACTGTAGGCATTTGGTGATGCAGGCCATCTGTAGCAGGCCAGTCCATTCTGTCACTCCTACATTCCCAGGCTGTGAGCCACTGGATTCCCCTGGGGTGATGGGGTAAGTGTGCGAGGTGTTAATGGCAATAGTTCCTGTCCATATTAATCCATTGGTCTGGATGCTGGTAGGGTGCTGCTTACAGCTAGGGACACACCTGCATGGGACACCTCCTCAGCATGCTGCATTCTGTGGAAGTGGGGGTCATACTGTACTCATTCCCAACAGCAGGAATATGACCTGTGATAAACCTGTGGCTGATGGTGGGGATGAGCTGAGTGTATGTGTGATATGGAAGCTTCTTGCAGCTCACTCACATATATACCTGGGACATTCCCCTTATGCTGTCTTATGCAGGGACATAAGCAGTCTCTCATTACTTCATAACTATGCCTTTTGTGGTCTTCCAGTGATTGGTCATACTACATCAGTATTCCATACTACACAGACAACTAATGTGCTGCTAACCTGTATGTACAATTCCAAAGGTGTGTGCTGTTGACAGTTTCATTTTATGTACTCAGTCTAGGGTACTTCCACCTGTGTACTGTGTGTATGTCTGGGCCCACATTCATAGCATGTGCATCTTTCAGATGGTGACAGATATTGACATCTGGACTGTGAGTATGGACAACTGCTGACATGGGTATTTCTGAGATGCATTGTGGTTAGCACTGCAGTTGTTGGAACATGGCCCTGTCATCAACAGTACTGGCCGTAGGCCACTGAGACACAACACTCCATGCCTACATGCTCACAACTTCCACACAATATTGAACACACAACAACATAACACACTGACCCCTGCATATTGTACACATGCAACAATCTATCCTGTAACTTGGGCCAGCTCAGGTAATCTGTGCTCCACTGTTTTTAAACCCACACATACATGTTACTGCATTTCTACATAGGATTGTGGAGGGTGCACACCTGACAACTGTAAACATTTGCTATGATTGTACTGGTATTTCAGGTACTCTGTTGGCTTCCATTTCATTTTGTATTCTGACCTATCATACAGACTAGAGACATATCAGTAGAGTACAGATCTTAGATTTTATTGACCTACATTTCATTTTCAGACTTCTTACCCTTCAGAACTAAAATACAACTGCCAGACCTGTTGTAGTCTGTCTGTGTAGGTCTGGAGTGGGGCTATTCACCATTGCCATCAATTGAAGGCCTTAACACAGCCTTTCCTTATGGTCATCTACACCTGTCCTCCTGGCTGATATTGGTGGTGGGTATGTGAGCCTCACTGACATGCATGTGTGTGTCCTATAGACACACATTTGGGCCACCACATGTACTGTAGTGGGATTTGTCACCTTGTCTAGTACTGCCTACTTTATTGACACCAGTATTTGTTATGGATTTCATGCTGCCCATATAGGTGTCCACTTATTTGCTGCCATCCCATTCAGCCACCCCAATTCCCTTGCATACTCACATCCATACCATAGATACAACTAGCAGAACATACTACTCCATTCAGCAATTGATAGGAAGAGTGACTTATCTTGTGGCTGTGCCAGTACTGAGGATGGTGCTGGAGGGTTGACTATGTTAGATGCACATAGTACACTTCCCATCCATGGTAAAGCACGGGTAGTGTTATCTTTGGCATCCCTTTTACTGTATGTGCAAGTCAGAGAGAGGTGTCATTCCCTCGGTCCCTACCGTGTCAGTGTATGTGCTATGCCTTGCCTCTTTGCCAAAGCCTGGGCATACTGGGTACGCCTGCTTCTGCCTACATGGGCAGGCTCAGGTTTTTCCTCCTCTGAGTCCAGCTGTGCCTGTGATGGCCTTGGCAATGGTGGGGGACTGTGTGGCCCTGCCTCATGCTGTTCCTGCTGCAGCTGTTTCCGTAGGCTCATATTGTGCAGCATGGCACATACAATGAACATTTGTGTACACATAGCTGAAGAGTACTGAAAGGCTCCACCAGATACGTCTAGGCAGCGGAACCGTGACTTGAGCATCCCAAACACATGCTCTGTTATGATTCTGGTTTGTGCATGTGCATCATTATGGAGTTATTGTTCAGGTGTGTGCGCATTTGTGATGGGTGTCATCAGTCATGGCTCCGGTGCGTAACCAGCATCCCCCACTAGATGGCCATATGGGATGTCCCCACTGGAAAATTTCTGGTACAGCTGTGTCATATGCCAGATGTGGAAGTCGTGATAGCTTCCAGGGTTGCCAGCACATGCATTCAAGATAATGCCCTGGGCATTGCATGCAACCTGGCAGTTGATGGAGGGGAAGCCCTTGCGGTTTATGTAGACATTACCTCGCTCACCAGGTGATGCTTTCATGTGTATGTGCATGCAGTCTATAGCACTCACTACCTCAGGGTATTCTGCTATTTGGTGGAAGAGATGCATATTGCTGGTCAACGCCTCAAGGGTGTTGAGGAAATATATGTGCTCATCGGCATGTGCTGACATGGCATCCAGGAACTGGTGGAGTACCCTGGATGCTGATGCCTGTGAGATCCCCATGGAAGAACTCTCTGATCATGTAGTCCAGGCTGGCACGACCCTGACCCTGAGTAGCATCCTACCCAAACCAAGAATGATATCTCAGTATAAAGAAAAAATTATCAATTTCAACAACTGGCTAAGCTTTTGGTGTCATTCAAAGGGGATCCAGTGTCTGTCAGCCTAGGATGACATGCTTGACAAGCCGTATTGCTTTGCAAGAAATGGCTTGCATCTGTCACCCCTAGGCTTTTGAATACTGGCCAAGGCTCTTGCTGTCCCCATTGTGCCTTTTTTAGGCAAGGCTCAAAAGTCAAATCCACCTCCATAAACAGCACAATTAACAAAAAACTGAGGGTTATGCTACTCAATGCCAGGAGTTTAAATCTCAAAATGCATGCACTCAAAGCACTCCTCAGTATGGAGAACATCAACATCAGTGCAATAACTGAAACCTGGTTCAAGGCTCCAGAGAGCACCCCAGCACTACTGGGCTACAACTCATACCACACGTTTTGGCCACAGAACATGGACCGAAACACAAAAGGTGGGGGTGTATCCATATTCATCAAGAATACCTACACCTCCAGGTTAGTGGTGCAGCATGATACCTCTGAGATCACCCATGTGCAACTAACATCGGGCAAATCTGCAATTCAAATTGTGGCCTGCTACAGATCACCCTCCATGACCTAGGTCCACCACTCCACCTTTCTGGAGACACTGGAAAACATGAAGGTCCTACCGAACAACCTGATATTGGGCGATTTCAATTACCCTACCATTCACTGGGAAAACTACTTGAGTACAAACTCCCAGGGCCAGTGCTTCCTGGAATTCATCAATTCAAATGTCCTGGATCAGCTGGTAAACTCCCCTACCAGAGGTGAAAACATATTGGACCTGGTCATCACCAACATGGGTGACAGGTGTTCCATACCGGAGGTCAACCTGTCACTGGTTAAATCAGACCATAAACTAATCACTCTGGATGTCCACACCCCACCACCACCCCCAACTAAGGAAACCACAGTAAAAAATTTTCTAAAGCAAACTTCACCTTACTTACGACAGAGGTGGTAAGTTTCACAGCCCCCACGCTAAAGGATAATGCTGCCCAAGATGCAGAAACCTTTACAAATGCACTCTATGAGCACCTGTAAGGATACATGGATCATGCCATCCCTAGCAAAACCAAGACTCACTCCTCTTAGAGAAGGAAACCAGTTTGATGGACCCCTGCCATAAACAGGCTATACAATAGAAGGAGGAAACTAGTTCAGAAAAAAATCAGATCCCAAGAAGGAAAGACATCCCTGATCAGTATCAAGAAACTAAGGTCCCTCATAAAATCATCCAAGTCTAACATCGAAAGAAAAATAGCCAAGGATTCAAAAGATAACCACAAAGCCTTCTTTAGCTATGTTAAGAATCTAAGTGGCAACTCACAGATATGCACTGAACTAGTGAAAAATAGCACAAAATATACTGAACCTACTGATATTGTTAACATCCTGGCAGATAGATTCAGTGCAAACTTCACCCCTCTCTCACCCCCAAAAGAGCCCACAACAATACCAGAAAAGTGTAGTGTCCTGGAAATCCCAGATGCATAGGTGAAAACAGCCCTTTCAAAAGCCAAAAACACAGTGTCAGTGGGGCCAGATGGTGTCCCAGGCTGCATCTTGCATGAACTACAGAATGAACTAACCCCCCACCTAAACACCCTGTTCAACCTCAGCCTCTCCACAGGCTACATGCCCATAGAATGGCGCATAGCAATGGTTATTCCTCTCCACAAAGGAGGGGCCAAAACTGACCCTGGTAACTATCACCCCAAAAGCCTGACTAGCATGGTCTGCAAGGTTATGGAATGCATCATCATGGAACTATTAACAAAGACATTGAGAACCTCTAAACACTTGATCCGACCCAGTTCGGCTTTGTTAAGGGCAGATCAAGCCTACTAAACCTGGTTGACTTCTTTGAGACAGTCACCAAGGCCATAGACAAGGGAAAGGTGGTTCACACAGCCTACCTTGACCTCGCCAAGGCTTTTGACACCATTTCCCACTCTGGTATTACAAAAAAACTCACCAGCCTGAACATAAACCCCTATGTCACAAGATGGGTTGCCAACTGGCTTACAGACAGAACTCACACGGTATGAATAGCAGGCTCCAGGTCTGACTCTAAACCAGTCACAAGTGGTGCCCCACAATACTCAGTCCTGGGGCCCCTACTGTTTGGCAAATACTTCTCAGAAGTACAGGCAAATACAGGAGGACTATGGCTAACCATGTTCGCCAATGACTGCAAACTGGGAGCCATAATTGACTATCTGGCTAACATGGACATCCTCCAAAAGGGCCTTACTAAGACAGACACCTGGTGTCAAAGTCATGGACTCAAGCTAAATGCCAAAAAATGTATAGTCATCCCATTTTGGAAAAACAAAACACCTACAAATTACCACATAGGTGGCAGCCTCCTTAATACAGAAGAGGTAATAAGAGATCTGGGGACCCAGGTAGATAGTAATCTCTCCTTTGACAATCATATTGCCAAAGTAGTTAGGAAATCCTTCTATGTGGCCCATCTAATTACTAAAGGATTCACATCTAGAAATAAAAAGGTTATAGTGCCCTTCTACTCATCACTCATCAGACCCATCATAGAGTACAATGCCATTTGGGATGTATCTCACAAGACACTTCCAACAACTGGAAAGACCACAAAAGTACCTCACAAAGAGGATTACTGGCCTCAAACATATGTCCTATGCAGCCCGACTAAAACAACTCTGGCTGTACTCAGTGGCATATCACCTACTCAGAGGTGATCTCTACCTGACTTACAAAGTCATGTCCAACTCAGAATTGATGGACATGCTCCACCTAAAGAAATCCAAGTCACTGCAAGCCACGCGCTCTAGTGAGCTAAACCTTGCCACAACAATAAATAGAACATGCTGAAGTTATAGAGTCCTGTCACAGAGACTCCCCATGCTTTGGAACAAAATTCCAAACTACATTAGGCAGAGCCCCTCACTAACACTCTTCAAGAGAAACCTTGACGAGTGGATGGGTAACAGAAAATACACTCCTGGGATCACTTTATTGGTTATGCTTGACAGAGGATCAGTTAATTAATCAATGAGGTGATAAAAGCTGACACACTCTGGCTAGGCTTAAAAATGCCCTCGGGCAGATAGCCTAGTACCTACCTATGAACCTATGAACCTATATCCCCAGTTGGCCTTTGGAAGGTACCTGTGGCTAGTATTCTTAACCCTACACATACCTTGGTATCCACTAGGATGGGTTCCCCTCTGTTGATTCTGTATGAGACGCATGGCCAGCACATCTCAACAATTTGCTGTAAAATGTCCCTGTCCATCCTATAGCACTCCACTATCTCCAGCTCATGTAGCCCTTGGTAGGTTACCCTGGGTCTGTACACTCTTTTCCTCCTCCTCACTGTGGGTTTGTCATCAGCATTCACATCCTGACCACCCTCAGTCTTTTCCACATATTGATGTATGAGAGCAACAGCAGCCCCTAACATTTTGTAAGTTTTGTCTGGTAAAATTTCCCCATCTGTGTGGTTTAGACTTTGTGGAAAAAGACAGAGTGAAAGGTGTTTGCATAGTTTATAGTAGTGTGCTGGGTTGGGCTGCTGCCTGTGTAATTGGCTGATTCTGATACATTTCACCAGTCAGCTATGCTAGTTCTCCTTTATTGCCTTCCTATTGCTGCTTTTCCTTCCCATTGCCTTCCTGTTTAAGCCCTAAGGCACACCGTGCATACCCAGTGCTCAGATGTGAACAGAGCTGCAATTTCATGTGTTTTTTTTTTTTTTTTGGTTTAAAAGCCAGTGCGTGGCATGCACACCAGTTTAGGCAATGTAAACACTGCTAGGCAGCCTCAGACACCCCCCCTTCCTTAGCTGTGCTTAGCTAAGGGCAAACATGGGCCACAGAGCTCCAATAAGCTTACAGCATGCATGACACTCCCCCTTATGAGGTCATTTACCTCATAATTAAATCATGGTGTTGCTGCACCTACATGGTTGAGAGCAAGCTAACACTGAGAGGAATTCTGTGATTCAGTATTAATCCCCTCATAAAACAGAATGCTAATTCATAGTTACCACACTTACACTGGGCTTTCCCCCTTAGCAACCACTATTCCCTGGCATTGTTGCCTTATTCATGTCATTAACAATCATGGCAAAATACTGATTTGGTTTAAAAGCTTATTTCCAACTTTTTTCCATATTTTCGGGTTGATCCCATTTGCGCACCGCTGCCCTACACTTAAACGGCCAAAATCTGCCAAAAAAAAAGTTATTTTTTATAATTCTGCACTATTTTCCATGCCAATGGCCATATATTTGGCCACTGGCATGCCTACTACATTGAATATATGCTTTCTTTGGAGCTGTCATGCCTTCATTTTGTAATTTGAAGAAATGTATTCGGTTAGTAACAGAATACATTTCTGCAGGTTACACTATTCCTGCACAGGCGCCTGCCTGCTTCCTTGATTGCTAATTCACCTAATTTGCATGTTTTTCACCAGCAAATGGGGTAATTAGCATATAGCAGTGGTGTCCATGCAGGAATAGTGTAGGAGCGCTCGTGCACGTCCCAGAAGCTCTTTTTTTGGATCGCTTGTCGGCCATATTGCATGCAGCAGCTCTTGCACTATTCTTGCACACCATGCAGAGCTTGATGAATCCTGGGGACAATCTAATCAAGTATGGGCCTAGGACAGAACCCTGTGTGACACCTTGACTGTAACCAATAATTTCACTTGTCCAGCTGCTGTATACTTGTCAAGTCCTATTTGCAAGCCATGCAGTTGTCCAACCTATCAAGAGTACATCAATATCTAGTTGTTCTAATTTAGCGATCAGTGTCTTGAAGATAACCCTGTCAAATACTGAAGTTAAATCTTTATAAATTATATCACAGCACAATTTTTCATTCATAGTTGGTATTATAGTGTTATAGAACATCATGTTACAGGTTGTAATAGATCTATTTAAAATGCTAGAAGTCTAAATCTCAAAATGCACTCACTTGAAGTGCTCCTTAAAATGGAGAACATCAATGTTTGTGCTGTAACAGAGAACTGGATCAAAGCATCAGAAAGCACCCCTGTACTACCAGGTTGTAAGTCATTCCACACCTTCCAGCAGCAGAACTTGGACCAAAGCTCAAAAGGTAGTGGTGTTTTCATATTCTTAAAGGATCCGCACACCGCCAGACTGGTAGCCCAACATAACGCATCAGAGATACTTCAGGTGCAGCTAACATTGGGTAAGACAGATTTCAGACCGTAACCTGCTATAGGTCCCCAACCATGTCCCTAGACTCACACTCCACATTCCTAAGCACCCCGGAGAATATTAGGGTCCAACCTAACACTCTCATACTGGGCGACTTCAACTACCCCTACATTAACTGGGAAAACTACTCATGTACCAATACACTTGTCCAACGTTTCCTGGAATTTATTAATTCCAATGCCCTGAACCAGCTCATTCTTACCCTCACTAGAGGTAGCAACATCCTTGACCTGGTCATTACTGACATGGGCGACCATTGCTCTACACCAATAGTCAACTTCACCCTGGTTAGATCCGACCACAAACTAATCACCTTGGAAATCTACATATCTCCCCCTCCCCCCGCAAAGGTAACCACCATGAAAAACTTCTCCAAAGCTAATTTTGGGCTCCTAAAAATAGACTTGGCTAACTTCACAGCACCTATGAAAATGGAGAATAATTGAATGACCACTGAATCATACACCAATGCACTGTATGAACAAGTACATAAATGCATGGATTTCGCCATATCCAATAGAACCAAGAAGTTCTCTTCCAAAAAAAGAAAGCCAATGTGGTGGTCCCCTGCCATAAACAAACTACAACAGAAGGAAGTAACTGATGTGAAATAAGGTGAAGTCCCAAGAATGGAAAAACTCCCTTATCAGCCTCAACAAAAAGTTGAGATCCCTCATCAGATCCTTTAAAGCTAGCTATGAAAACAAAATTGCAGTAGATAGTAAAGACAACCACAAGGCCTTCTATTCTTATGTAAATAATCTCCACGGCAATACCCAGATTTGCTCTGGGCTACTGCACAATGGTACTTCTTAAACTGAGCCAACAGTTATTGCTAATATACTGGCCGACAGATTCAGTGCCAACTTTTCCCCTCTCTCCTCCACCAAAGGACCAATCACAATTCCAGTAGATTTCCAGGCACCTAGTATTACTGCTGCACAGGTTAAAACAGAGCACTGTCCAAAGCCAAGAATACAGTTTTTATGGGACCTGACAATATCCATGGCTGTGCTCTACATGAACTACAGAGTGAACTGGCACCACACCTGTGTGCCCTGTTGAATAACAGCCTCACCCCAGGCTTTGTCCCTATCGAATGGTGCACTGCTACAGTCATCCCTCTCCACAAAGGAGGAGTGACTACAGACCCTGGGAACTATCGCCCCATTAGCCTGATGAGTCTGATATGCAAAGCTATGGAACACATCACCATGGACCTAATAAGCAAGGCTATAGGGAATCTCCAAACTCTGGATCCCACACAGGTTTGGTTTTGTGAAGGGTAGATCATGCCTGCTCAACCTGGTCGACTTCTTTGAGTCAGTCACCAGAGCTGTGGATGAAGGAAAGATGGTTCATATAGCCTACCTTGATCTGACCAAGGCCTTTGATACCATTCCCCACTCAGGAATGATAGAAAAACTCACTAAGCTAGGCATCAACCCCTATATAACTAGATGGGTTGCAAACTGGCTCACAGATAGAACCCAGAGTGTGAAAGTAACTGACTCCAAGTCAGACTGCCAACCAGTCATGAGTGGAGTCCCACAGTGTTCGGTCCTGGGTCCTCTCCTGCTTGGTATCTACTTCTCTGAAGTTCAGGCCAACACAAAGGGACTCTAGTGGACAAAGTTTGCAGACGATTGCAACTTGAGAGCTATTATTTACTCCCCAAGTGATGCTGACATCCTGCAGAATGACCTCACTGACACCAACGACTGATGTCAGAACCATGGCCTTAAGCTCAATGCCAAAAAATGTGTCATCATCCCCTTTGGGAAAAACTCAGTTCCCATGAATTACCACATTGATGGTAGTCTACTGAACACAGAAGGCATTATAAGAGATCTGAGAACACAGGTTGACAGCAACCTCTCTTTTGATCACCACATTGCCACTGTGGTCAGAAAGTGCTTCTATGTGGCACATCTCATTACTAAGGATTTTGCATCCAAGAAGAAAGAGGTCATTGTCTCCCTCTACTCTTCCCTCATTAATCAATCGTCGAGTACAATGCCCCATTTGGCATGTACCTCACTAGACACCTCCAACAACTAGAGAGGCCACAAAAGTACCTCACAAAGATGATCCTAGGCCTTAAATAGTTGTCCTATATGGACAGACTCAAAAAACTCCAGCTATTCTCTGTCTCATATCACCTACTTAGAGGCAATCTCTGCTTGACTTACAAAGCCATGTCTGACCTAGCTCTGTTAGAAATGCTACATCTAAAGAAATCCCAATCCCTCCACACCACATGCTCCAGAGACCTCAACCTCACTGCTACAATCAACAGAACATGCTGGAGGGACAGGTTCATAACCCAGAGACTGCCCATGCTATGGAATAGACTTTTCATACATGTCAAACAGAGCACCTCACTGGCCCTCTTCAAGAGAAATCTTGATGAGTGGATGGGAAATAGAAAATTCACCTCGGGGATCACTCCAGTGGCTCTACTCAACAGAGGCACTGGGAACTAATGTCAGGTGGCATGATACCAGGGTAATGCTATTGGCTAGGCTTGTGAAGGCTCCAGGGCCATTAGCCTAGTATGCTCCTATGAACCTATGAACCTAGATTATGCTGGTACATAGTTTCAAACCCCAACCTTTCCAGGTCTGACAATAACTTACCCAATATTGCCTTCTCCATTCTTTTTCCACAACATGAAGGTAGACTTAAGGGTCTGTTTAACTCTGGGTTTGTCCTATTCCCCTTTCTCTTGAAGGCAGATTTAATAAGTGCATTTCTCCAACCCTGAGGAATCTCCCTATATTTATATGATCTAGTAAGTAATAAAATGGTACAGTAAGTTCTTGCAGAAGTGTTCTCAGGTCATTATTATTAATTCCATCCCCTTCCTGTGCTTTGTTTGGATCCAGTTGACATAGTTCTTTTTCAAAATTATCTAATTTGATTTCAATATATGAGGTTACCTAGCTGTCACTAGGACAACTCTTTGTGGAGCCAAGCTGTTTTGCAAATGTTTTTGTGAATTTATTTATAATCTGTTGTGTCTGGGAAAAAAATTTAGAATCTACACACAGTTTATCAATTTGTATGTCCTTATTCCATCCATATCATATCTATCTATAATATGCTTTCCCATTATGCTCAATATCTTTATATAAATGTTCTTTAATTTTTTCTTGATCTTGTCACACACACTTATTTTGCTTGTCAAGCATGTTTATTTCAGTTTTCAGAATTGTAGTTTGAACTCTTTTTCCATTTCTTATAGTTTGGTTTCTCACCTTAATCAAGTATCTCATTCTTATGAAAGTATATCCTCCTATCTTTGTGTGCCTAGATCGTAATGTAAAACATTTTTTTTTGCATTCATACATTTTCTCATTCAAAAATTGTCCACATTCTTTCTGCATTTTTTCCACTGAATGCATCACTCCATTTACTTTTCCATAGTGACTGTTTTGTTTCCATGTAATCTGTTATTAATCTTCTGTGCACTGGTTTAGACGTCAGTGTGACAATATTATCTAGCTACAAATTAACCTTTAAAATTCCATGATAACTGCAGATCAACAATGGTAAAACTTGATATGAAGTAACAGTAATTTCTTTAGGAACACAAACAATGTCTAGTATGTTCTGTTCATTGGTAGTTTTTTTTAACAATCTGAAGCAACTGTTTTTTTCTGAACATTGATTATGAATAATCTCATTATTGCTGTTGATTCAATATTGTTCTAGTCTGTTTCTGGGAAATTTCACTCCCCAGCCACTATTATTTTTTCTTCTTGGGTTTTGTGCAAGAAATATATTAATTCCTCTAGGTCATTAACACTTACTTGACTTTCATGGACTGTAAGCTCCAAAAATTATGTGTTCTAGGGATATCTTTATTGTCACAGTTTCACAGTCTATAGTATTGATGTTATCACTGAACATGTAATAATCCAAGTATCATAACTATCTTTAATCCCTATAATAACACTTCAACCTGATTTTTTATTAGAATATCTGTTACAGTAAAAACATTTATGCCCTGATATAACTGGTCTCCAGTCATTGTTCTTTGACCATGTTTCACTAGCAACTCCAACATCAATCTTGTGGGAATGTAGCAAAATTTTCAATTAAAAGAAAAACTTTATTATTAACAATCCTAGCATTAACAACCATCAAATATGCATCAAATGTTGCTATCTGTGAAATGTTACATTTTCAACATGGCAAAAATCCTTCCTTGTGTTTGTCAAATATTGCAAAGAATCTGCTGCAAAATTTTTCTTTGCAGATCTTGACAAGCTCATACCATCCTGTCTGAGCACATGTGTGCCCAAAATTAGGTTTGGATTCTCTACAGATTTCCATTTTTTTTAAAGGAACATTTTTCACATACGTATTTACCTAAAAAGCCTTTTCATTCATGGTGACATGACTCTTTTTTTCTATATGTGATTTGTGAAAAACATGTCCTAACACCTGTAGCTATGCTAGCTAAGAGGGCTGTAAGTTCCCTACTAACAGTCAAAGAGTCCTTGTAGATGAGATAATTTGTATTGACATGGATAAAAGCAGACACATACTTCCTTGCATTAAGGCACTCTAAGGCCTGCCTTACATCCTCTGTTTATGTTCCTGGCAAGCATAACACTATTCGATGTTCATTATCTTCTCTGCATATTTAAGTATTAGTTCCTCTAATAACTGAATCTCAAATTACTGTTACTGCAATGTTATTCATTATTTAATATTATGTTTAAATATATGTGTCTTGTTTTGACCAGCTTGGTTTAGGTTGTGGCTGATATGTGTCCCTGGACCAGTCCAGTTACCAGGTTAACAAACATAAAATAAATGGTGAAGTAAAGCTTAAATGTTACTGCTGCTATGCAAATGGCATTTATTTACAAATCTAACAACTGCCTATTTTTAAATAGCAAAATTATTAACTTTGACAATGAAAAGTTTTAAGTCATATTGTTTGTCAAAACCATCTGCTCATAACTTTGATCACTGTTATCAAATGATATTATTATCAGGCATATGCTTAGGTGCATATTACATATTCTGATCTGATTATTGGTACTACTTATCTGTAACTTTCTGTTCATATTTTAATCAACTTTTTGGACTGTAATCATGTTCTAACTTTTGCACTTGTGACCTAGATCAAGACTGTAAGGGTCAGTTGTCCAGTCAAAAAACCTGGATATCGGCACTTTACCTTTACAATGACATCAAGTGCTCTGTTGATGAACTGTTTACTGGAGGCCTGCAGTCATAGCTCCATAAATTGCAGGTTAGGGTATGCACATTACTCCATAATTTATAAGCGTGCTCATAACAGAAGATACTATAACACTTCATTTGTATAAATACTGTGTACCCAGACTCTGCCTTCAAGTATGCAGTAAAGTAGGCAGATAGTTTGAGAAGTTTGGGAGTTTTATGAACAGTAAAGAACACTGGTGTGAGGACTTTACAATGTACCAGCCATACACCATTGCATAGAATGCTTATGAATCTCAGTTAGAGACTGTTTTTGAAAAGGCTAGAATTGTATGTATGAAGATACTTATGTAAATAGCATATAACACCAAAGCAGGACCATTAGCATTATATTGATTTCACTTTATATCTGTTGTTTTTAACATGGACTTGCATTTAGAAGATAGATCAAATCCTAGGTAATTGTTTTTAGCTGAAAATAAAAATGTTCACATTATATTTTCAAAATATGCCTAATCATTTTTGATGACTAGTGAAACTCAATATGACTAAAAAATGTGAAATATTAATACCTGCTGCCTCAAATTTATTTATTTACCAGTTGTTGACTGGGTAGAACAATGATACAACAGGACCGTTTTCCAATTCATCCAGGTACCGAAAACAGTGGTAAGAACCAATATTACATAAATGGACCACAGGTTTATTACACTGAAGGATGCAATGTGTAAACTATTGAGGTATCTTTGTGTGATATAGTTCTTAATAAATTTATAATCCAGAATTTTGTATATTTCCACCAATATAAAAACTTAGGTGCTTACATATTATAGCAACCACGTTCCAAACAGTGCTGAGAATCCACAATGAGCAGGTCACAGATAATGTAACTACCCAAATTGGTAGTAATAAAGACAGTGAAACTGAAGAGATTTTTTTTATATGTAAGTACCATTGTTTGTTTTTTAGTACTTGGAGACATCATCAAAAAATGTAGTATGGAAAAAGGAAAGCAGTGTAGGTGGTCTGTGAAGCATTACTGACATTCAAGAAAATAATTGATAGCTACATCCCTCTCAACCTCTTAGCACAAAAAAACCTGAACAAAGCGTGACAGAACGGGGGACAAAGTCCCAAAAATAGGGACATATATTAAACATTGCTCTCAAAACAAACAACAGTACTCACATATATGAAATCACTTCCGTTTTACTGTCTTTATTACTACCAAGTTGGGTAGTTACATTATCTATGACCTACTCATTGTGGTTTCTTAGCACTGCATGTACATCCGTGAGATGTTTGGAACATGGTTGGGCCTCTTTAATTCAGTACTTTATCTGTTATACATATAGCCAGTGATTTGTTTTTTTTTAGACTAAAAGGAGGAGACTATAAATGCAGTACTTGATAACTATTTCAGATCATCTGAGCTTGGTGTGACTGTCGTAAAGATAGTCAAAGCTACTTTTATGAAATCTACAACCCATCTCTGAAGTTTACAAATAATCAAGAAACCACCGCACTTCCAAACAGAAATGTTATGCAAATGTAATCTTCTTTTTTAATAGGTTCCAAAAAAGTTAGATCTTCCTGTACAGATTTTGCTGCCCCTCCCTCAACTTAGGTCCCTATCTGTTAATGTTATATTCGTAGCTGTTTGATAAACCAGCCCTGGGATTCAGCAAACTTCTGTGCAAGAATAGCTTATTCTTGCATGGAAGGGACCATTCCCGTGCAGCATGGCAGCATGCCATGCATATTCATGAAGGTGCACTGCCATGCTCTGATACAGACATGGTTCTGTGTACAAGCCCAAGGGGTGTGTCTGAGAACACTGTTCTCACAATACACACACCCCCTGCACTCCATAATTGCCATACAGCAATGTAAAGTTAGCGAGAGTGTCTGTGGACACCATTACCTCTCAACCTCAGAAAAAATCTGGACAAAGCCATAAAAAATAAGGGACAAATGTGAAATATTGCTCTCACAAACCTATAAAGTCGATAGAATGACAGGCTTCGAATTAGCATAAATTTTCCAAAGGGTATGAAGTGTAAAACTAAAATGTCCGTCATTATTTCCTAACTGCAGTCTTTAATGCTTTGCCACTAATCTGCCAGAAAGCCAGAATTGTATGAAAAATGGACCAAAAATATGTCAAAAATCTGGACATTCATGAAAATCTGTACCGTTGAGAGGTATGGCAGACACTGTTATTGTCTGTGGAGCATACCTCTCAAATACAAAGCCTGTCATGTCATCACCATTTGAAAAGCATAGCCCCCCACAGATAATGTTGCAGAAAGCAATGTGCATACCCCTACGTTAAAAAAAATAAAACACTTCTGTTTAATTTTTTTTCCCGTCCACAATAAAGTTTAAGGGTAGCTAAGCGGGTGTGCACATTGCACAGCTCTGCTCAGCCTAGCTTACACATCACAAGGAGCTAAATAGGAATAGTCTTCAAAAAGTAGCAATGTGGAAATAGTGAACTGGTTAGAGCATTTGCTTTGCAAGTTGTTGTTCCTGGTTTGAATCCCACTGAAACCAGTTTGCATTTACATGTGAAAGCAGTACATATTTATTTTTATAATTAGGTAGTAAATAACATATATTTGTTAACCAGAGTAGTGTAGTAAGTCCAGATTTGAGGTGTCAGTGTAATAAATTTGTGAAACCCCCATATAAACACAAGTGACCCATACAGTATAGTCTCACAAGAATAAATGCAATGAAAGCATATAGGGGGATGTCAGGGAAGGTAAACAAAATTATAATATGTCAGGAATGATGAATCAATCCCATACAGCTGATAGTCTATAAAATAAAATTTAAGCAAAGCTAAGCATTGCACAGCTATGCTTACCAGGTGTAAGCATTGCTTAAGTATGAATGCTAAGCAATGAGTAGCCCAGCTAAGTGGATTTTCCCATTGGTAAGCAGTGCTGAAACTGCCCCTTTAAGCACTGCTAACCTTAGCTAAACAGGTTTGCCAGTAGCTTAGCTTAGCTCAGTGCATTCAAAACCATCCAAGCACAGCAAAGTGTGGGAAATCGGCAATATTTATACCTTGCAGGTGGCAATACAGTTCATAACTGGCTGTAGCTCCCAACTGTAGGCAGTATGGCTGGAGTTGGAGAGGGTATGCACTTTTGGGTGCAGCGCTGGGGCATACAGGAGTCCAAGGTCATGGTAGGACTCCTTGTTAAAAACTATGATGTGAGACTGCTGCAGGACCAGTACCAGGGCTTCCAATGCAAAGTGAAGGCCTGGGAAAGTCTTGCTAGTGATCTCACCAGTGCCAGTGGCATATCTCAGACTAGTGAGCAAGTGTGGCACCACTATGCCGACTTGAAGTGGAGGAAGAAGGAGCTCTTGGACCAGTTGGTCCAGGAAGCATAACAGAGGGGTGATGTCCCAGGCATGTGCAAGTACTCATATCAATAACTGTTTCCCAAAGTCCAGCATATATATGTGATGGATAGGTATGAATAAATGTTTCTCTATCTTCTTTACAGCTCCAGCTTCGCAGGTTACGAACTAGGAAGCCCATGCAAGCAAGTTGCAAAGGCTGCATTGCGAGGCTGGTGAGTAACAATCTAGCTTGTAATATTCATGCCAAATATATATAAAGGAGTAGAATGTCACCAGGCAGTATTAAAAATGGGTGTGGTTTGTACTGAATAAACCAGACAATATTACAATAATAGGTTATACATAAATAAAACTGTAACTGCCTGTCAATAAAATTCAAAACCCTGGACTGGTTGTGTTTACTCTGGTATTATGTGAATTGAAATGTGTACAGATTATGCACAATAACTATAGCTCTGAAAGCATTAAACAATCAAGTATCATCTGACAAAAGTTAGTGTCTCTGTATGACATGAGATTAACTGATATGAAATGTTTCATGCACCAAGATCTGATATCTGAATAGTAATTTGTTAACCACTGTTTTCCAGACTGTGCTATGTCAAAAGGTATGTATAGGAATGTATGTATAAGAATGTTGCAATTACAAGGTCAAATTGTACAACCAAGAGAGAATGAGACTGAAAACATTCAAGAAAGCGACAGCGGTTTCTCAATAGCTTGTTCTGATGAAACACAAACTTGCTGCATTTTTAGCAGAAACAGCCATGGTTCAAATCCCGGGAGTGGTAGTAAGCTGTATGCATAATTTCAACTAGGATTTTGTGAATATGTGTAGAAACAGTTAGGTAGTGTTAACATAAATTTCCTCCACAGATTTGCTAAGAAGATATAAAGTGTCTATAAGAAGGCTGTAGTTATACTGTGTCCATCACCCATGGTCCAACCCCGAGGCTGCAAATGACAGCAAGATAAGTACATACACCAAGTGATCTCCCCCAAGAAATGTCCAAACATGTCATGCTATCACAGCAACTGGTCCCTGCTGCCAACAACAAGGGTGGCTGATAGAAATCAAGCCAGAGTATGGCAGTAGTGCGCGTGCACACACACACACACACACACACACACACACACACACACACACACACACACACACACACACACACACACACACACAGTATGAGTGCACATATGTAACCCTGACTATGTGAATATGAATAGAAACAGTCAGGTAGTGTTAACAAATATTCCCTCCACAGGTCTTTCAGGTAAGAGAAGGTATAAAGTAGCTATACACTGTGTACAAACATATCACTGCCCAACCCAAGGCCATAGGTTGTTGTAATAATACCTGTAGAGTAATGATTAGAGCAATGATCACTAAAGCTGTGACCACTGCAAGAATCTACATTTGTAAATTGACATACCCCCCCACATTATCTTCACCAATAATCTAAACACATAAATTAATGGGTATGTTTTCCACCAAACCTACCGTTGGGACATGTGTCCTATTGTTCTACAAATGTTGAAATGTATTCCAATTAATGTTCCCTGTTCAAATACTATCATTGGTGGCCTATTGTTATCAATGTAACCTGCAAGCCGGTGTAAGGACCACTGTGGTTCCATATATGCATGTGTTCTGTTTGATATGCAAATGTTTGAAATCTGTTGTTTTGGGTTAATGGGAACAGTCATGCATGCTGTTATAACTAATCCTGGAATGTTTTAACCATTACTAATGAACATATGTTCTAAAACTGCAACACCATACCACGTCTGGGAAGGCCAATCCCTTTGGATCCACCTCTCCCACCTCATCTGGCCTTGGCACCAGGGCCAAGCATGTCTGGGACCCACCCTATGACCTCCCTGTCCACTGGTCCTGCACCACCTTCAGGTGAAACCACCTCAGGGGATGGGGCTCATCACCCCCGGGTGCGAGGCAGGACAGGATCCTGTCACACAGAGCCAGGTCT
>NC_056746.1:440750140-440895140 GCF_019279795.1 Protopterus annectens | reverse complement strand
CTTTATGAGGAATATGATGTAGGTAATACCAAAAGATGTGAGTATTTACTGACTGCATTCCCCAGAGTCACCAACTGATTTACCAAGGAAACCAACTGTCTGGGGAACAGACAAAACATAACCAGCAAACATGAGGCCAGTCTGTTGACAGCATGCAAATGGAGAGGTATGTCAGAAAAATATCACTCTCAGTCATGAAATCACTCACTAAATGCATGTCCACACAAACCCTGTTGATCTATCAATCCACCATGTGTATAAAAGCACTGATGACATAGAATCTGTTCACAAATCTGGGGATATGTCCCCCATGTTGTTTGGCTGTCTCCACATGTCCTGTCCTGTGATGTATCGCCACCTTCTTATGTAAATCTGTAGCCACCACCTCTGTAATGTCCCTCACACAGGCAAGGAAAAAGGGCAAGTCCCACATTAAGGAATGTCCCATATGTTGGAACTAGCAGCAGTGTCCAGGCTCACAGCACAATACTATGTGAGCACCTACATAGTGGTATGGCCTTAGCAATACCTGACATCTGCACATATGTACAGAGGACAGACAGAAAGTAGGTAGCCAACAGATTATGCATTGGGATGAATGTTTTGAAAGATAGAAGTCTGAAACTGAAATTAAGCCATTACTACATGACAGCAGTCCTCAATGATATGTTCAAAAACATAGTAGTCTACAGTTAATATAAAATTATTACATCAATATCCAATAGGAGATACATAAAAACATACAGCTCAAACACTAAGAAAAAGATGGCCAGTACTCAGAGTCCCAGCTTTGCATGCAGGGGTTATGGTTCTAGTACTGCAATCTGCAATCTACATTTACTTGTAAAAGCACTGTTAAAAGTACTAATGCAATGATACCATATGTGTTAAACTATTTTTGTCAACCAGTGCACTATAGCTGGTGTAACATGCAAGTGTGGCTGCATATGATCTGCGATACTATCCATGTATGAAACAAATACAAAGAAAAAAGATTGTGGTACTACCCATGTATACCCAGGTGTCCCATATAGTATAATCACACCCCTTGCTACTGTAATGAAAGCACATAGAAGCATGTCATGTATAGGAAATTAAATACACTTATTAAAAATGTCATTACCCTGATATTTTATCAGACTGGAATGTGATCACTGGTTACCAGGGCTTAGCTATACTTAACATGTTTAAGCATTGCTTAAATGTAAATGCTAAGCAGATTTGCGCAATGGTAAGTAAAGCCTACATGGTGTATGCACCTATTCATTTAACCACACGTTAGCACTGCTTATTGTCACGCAAATGCATGCAAACATGCTTAAACCTGCTCAAAACTGCCTTACTCACACTGCATCCAACAGTTCTTTTTCTGCCTGGCAACAAAATAAACAACCCTGGCAGGGCTTGAACCCAGGACCCTGCACACCATAATCACAACAATTTACTAGTCAGCCATCTCAGATCCATGGTTTTAGGATGTTTTCTCAAACATACCCTTATTTATAGCCAGTTTACAATAGGGAAGAGACACTATGCAATTATGAAGGATTGTTATCTACAAATATATTATATATATATCTGAAAAGAAACATATACCTAGAGGGAGGGAGAGAGAGAGAGAGAGAGAGAGAGAGAGAGAGAGAGAGAGAGAGAGAAATGCATGGAGATACATATACGTGTATAACAATATATAGATATATTACTACTGAGGTGTGTGTGTGCATATATATATATATATATATATATATATATATATATATATATATATATGTTTACAAATATATATATATATATATATATATATATATACATACATACATACATATATACGTATACCTATATACATATATACATATACATATATCTATATATATATATATATATATATATATATATATATGTGTGTGTGTGTGTGTGTGTGTGTGTGTGTGTGTGTGTGTGTGTGTGTGTGTGTGTGTGTGTGTGTGTGTGTGTGTGCATACTTGTCCCAAAATACCCATACAAACATATGCTGCTGATAGACCACCCATACCTGGGGCAGCATGCACAGTCGGATACAAAAGGACCCATGACACTCACATATGCCCACCCCCACAGTCTAAATAAATAAGTGAACAGTGCACTGCTACAAAATCATGATAGGCCATACAGAATTGGCAGACATACAACAACCTCTTAGCAAAACAACTAAAATGGCTGAACATAGCAAAGGGAAATACAACCAGCCAGTAATTCACATATGTTTATTATACTCTGATGTTTTGGCCAGAGCTTTCAAGGAGTAAAACATTAGAATAAATACTTGCCTTAATCACAAGAAGCAATTAACAATTAATTACATAATTACATACACAGCCTCCAATTACACTCCTCATTTAACCCCCTAAGGGATAAAGTATCACATTTAATATTAATACATTGAGTCTGTACATAACAATTGTCCTTTATGAATGTTTCATCAAACTGAGGAACAGAACTTTTCCAAAACATTACCTTGGAACCCAGTACTGTCCCCATGGTGAGATTTATTCAAATGTACGGCTATAGAACTGTCATCTTTCTTATCAGTAATATGTCTCACATGTTCTAACAGCCTAGTTTTAAAACATGTGTTGCTCTCCCCCACATAAAATATGTTACAAGGACATCTAAGAGCATTCTCTATACAACAACCTCTTGAATGTGCAGACTTCAACATGTTTACCCGCCTTTCCCCTCAGCAGGAATGACAGCACTAAATAATGATAGACCATTATACTTATCAACCTTCTACTGTATGAGATCTGGACAAAGCCTGACATAATTGGTGGACACAGGCCAAAATACATGGCCATACCTGAAATATTGCTGTTATACACTGAGAAAGTTGCTGGTGTTACAGGGTTTGTTGTAACATATATTTTCTGAAGAATATAAAGTCAGAAAAACGAATGGATATTAGCATTTACAAATTGCAATCACCAGAGTATGCTACTGGTTTGGCAAGGACAACACATGTTTGGGGAATAGACCAAATATAACAGGCTAACCTGTGGCCATTTTGTGGATAGCCCTACAGTTAACAGCTATGCAGAGACAGAACTTTGTCAGACTTAAACCCATGCAGAAGTTGCATGTGGAGACAAACCCTGCTAAACTAGCAGTATTCCCCTAACAGCAATACTCACATTCTGCCCCTAAGTCTCGGACCTTCTGCACCATTTAGTTGGCTTGTCTCCACAAGTCTTGTTGTAAGAGGTAGTAGCTCACACAACTCCAGTATGTCTTCCTCACAAGTAAGGTAAAGGGCCAATGTCCACATGGAGTACTCAATTATAGGAGTGTGTTGTAATGACATTGGCTACTGGAAGAACTACAAAGCTGCTCTGCATGCAATTAGCAAGTGGGGTACACCAATAGGGCCACAGGCCATCACCTGGTCATGAGCATCACCTACAAAAGCCATGCTGCCACCTATTCGAACCAGCTCTATTCCTGTAGTGTACAGAAATAGAGAAAAAACAAATAAAACATAAACCGGAAAAGAGAAGGAAAAAATGTAAGTTGAACATGTAAGCATATAATTGAACATACTATGTGGTCTGTAATAATGGGAAATATGATTTGGAAGAATATATGTCCCAACAAGACTTGCTGTACTAATGTCCTACTGAACAGCTGCTATGGCCATAGCATCTAGCCCTCTCTGCAGTGGGAGAGGTCACAGCCATACCGCTCAACTGTACAGATGTTTACAGAATGTCCAGATTTTCCCATCATAGTTTTTGTCTGTTCCTCCTGAAATCTGTACTTTGCTGGCAAATAGCTGAGGATTAAAGTCATCAAGTAATGACAGACACTTGAGTTTAAGATTTCACATCCTTAAGAATATTCATGGTAATGCAACATGTATCATTCTACAAACTTCCTAAGTTTGTAACAGGAATATTTAAAGTCTGTCCCTATTTATTCCCTCATCATTTTAGGCTTTGTCCAGATGTGATACTCTAAGAGGTTGCAAGGTAGGATCACAGCTCAGGAGCCTGACTCACCCTGGGAAAGGGCAACACACCATTGGAGTGTCTGTCAAACAGTTGTGACTAGGCCACTTAATGGGATGTTGCCCATATCCATATGTTACCTGTGAATATGAGTATGATATATGTTTGTCTTGTAAAGCTAAGGGACCTATATAGGGCATGTGCATAGTAAAGTACTGTTGCAGACATGTGTTGAACTGCATATGATATATTGAATTAATAGCATTCAACTGTACAGTGTTCTGCTGGACATTAAGCACATTTGTGACTGATATCTGTAGTCACACACACATATACCTGTGTTATGTCAGCCAAACCATTGGCAAGTCTGTGAGCATTGACAATGTAACATAATAGCCTACTTATGACTGTTGGACATCATCCATGTTATCACAGTGATGTCAAAGCCTACTGTGCAATCAACTTACTAATGTATGGTGGAGCTATATTAATATAGTATCAATATTAATGTTCCTTTTGTCATCCATTTATGTGTGCCATTGTCCAGACCTACTGCTATAACAGATTGAGAAGTATGATTGAGCAGCAAGACTGTAAATACAGTGTGCCTTACTAACACAGAACAGAAATGTAAACCAGGTATCCCTGAGCACATGTATGTATGCGTATGTTCAGCTGGAAGGCACAAAACTAATCACATGGGTTTCAAGCAGTCAGGTACATAGGTTGTGCATGTTGCACATGTGTGTAATATCAGTGCAATGCATACAACAGACATACATTTGTACAGCTACTGGTTGTTGCATTGCCCTGATACTGATATGGGTACTAGAGTAGGCATGATTATCAGGTAGTAATCAGAGAAGTGTCCACCTGTGTTATGACCCTCTGTCCATGCCTACCACTAACAGCTATATCAACACCTATATACAGTGGATATCACAAATGTACATGCCCCTGTTGGAATGCAAGGTTTGTGTGCTGTATGACAATGAGACCACAGAAAATCATTTCATAATGTTTCTCATCTTGAATGTGACCCCTAACCTGTACAATTCCATTGAAAAACAATCAAAGGTGTTTCTAGGAAGGTGAGCAACTATTGCCAAGTGAAGATGCGCCTTGATGTTAGAGTCCAAACCAAGACAAAGGAATGCTGTAACCATCTCAAGAGGTATGTACACTGATTCAACTTGCTTATTATACTGATTATTATTTCCATATGTTTTCACAGACCAGATTGTTATGTTTTCAATTGAATTGTACAGGCCATGGGTCACATTAAAGGTGGGAATTGTTTTGAAATTAGTTATTGTGGTGTCATGTCTCAATTGCACAAATACAAGGCATTGTAACAAGGGTGTGTACGTATATGTATGTCCACTGTAGCTTTATGGACTCAGCAGTACCTGACCTGTATAACCAGCCTCTGCCAAGCTAGAGTAATCCCCTTTGTTGGACACCAGCAATACACAAACCACATAATAGGTTGCTATATTGGCTGTACAGGGACACATAGGTGCAGGCAACAACTTGTAAGCAAGTCCACCTCTATCTGAGCAAGCATGTAAGTTCACAGGTGACTTCCTATAAGGCTGACTATGACTACAAATCAGACATATCCACACCACCAAGGGCAATTGCAGCAGTGTCTCCACATATGTTGTCAGTCGCTTTGCACTACACTATCACACAGTTATCACGAGTGCCATGGAACTTATATGTTAGAGAGCTGTCCACAGGTATCTTTGAAGGTGAGTGAAGTCAGCAGCAGTGCTAAAAGAGGGGTGGGGAAGTGTAGACAGTGTGAATTAAGGGAAGTGTAGTGAGTATGAATGGCCTCAAAATCCTGTCTCTTCAAAGAGCCACACACTGTTTCATACAGACACACACATTTTCATAGTTGCCAGGACCGTGATTAGAACTCCTGTCTAACTAGTTTTCTACACTATAGTATTATGCATTTATCACAAGTACTACAGAGGTTATATGTTGGTGAGCTGTCCAAAGGTATCTTTGAAGGTGAGAGACAGCAGCAGTGCTAAAGGAGGGGTAAGGGAAGTGTAGTGAGTGTGAATGGCCTCAAAATCATGTATAAAGACACACACCCTGTCTCACACAAACACACACATTTTCACATTTGCCAGGACTGGGATTAAAACTCCTACCTAACTAGTTTGCTACACTATAGTATTACACAGTTATTGCAAGCACCACAGGGCATATATGTTGGAGGGCTGCCCAAAGGTATCTTTGAAGGTGAATGACATCAGCAGCAGTGCTAAAGAAGGGATAAGGCAAGTGTAGTAAGTGTGAATGACCTCAAAATCATGCCTCTACAAAGACACACACAGTCTCTCACACAAACAAACACATCTTCACAGTTGCCAGAATCAGGATTAGAATTCCTACCTACCAAGTTTGCTACACTGTAGTGTTATGCCACAGAGCTTATATGGGTGCAAGCTGCCCAAAGGGTTATTTCAGGGTGACTGTCATCAGCAGGAGTGCTAAAGTAGGGCACTAGGAAGTGGGAACTCATTCATCTAGAAACATGCACACACACTCACACACAACTTTACATTTGACAGGACTGAGATTACAAATGTTACATGAATACTTATTTGTACTATAGTGTTACACAGTTATCACAAGCTCCACTGAGACTATAGGGCTGAGGGCTAACAAAATGAATTTCTACAGTGAATGACATCAGCACATCATGTGATATAGGCCAATGGGATGTGAACTGGATGGGAAAGGCCTCATAATAGGATTCTCTCTGTCACTGTCTGTCTCTCTATTCCCCACATCTCTGTGTGTGTATGCTTGACATATTATATTATGTTGGCCTTAGATATGTGTGACAATGTGTGTGTGTGTGTGTGTGTGTGTGTGTGTGTGTGTGTGTGTGTGTGTGTGTGTGTGTGTGTGTAGTATAAATGGTGTTCAATTTGGTGTGTGGGCACAGACATCTGCGAATAACAGATATCTATAGTCCACTGTGTTGTCAGACATGGGCTTCATTTCTCTAAGTGTAGGACCATGCCCAATATGACCTTCTATATTGAGTCTTTGCATGCATTCCAGGGAGAGTTGTACACCAGTTCAGGGTTTTGTGTGCTACAGCTACACCTATCAACCTGTTTCTGCAGGATATGTGTAGATAGGTTGCCAATATGGAGACACAATGGGCATAACATACTGGGGATACTGTAACTCTTGCTGTCTGTGCTGTTTGTGTAACATGGTTGGTTGTAGCATAGACTTTCTGACATATGTACTGTTTTACACTGTGATGTTGCATGTCCTCAACTACTGACAGATATCATTCTTTGCTCACAGTTATTTACCAGGGAAATACACAATGAATGAAGCTCAGACCAATATTCTGAGTCATAGACTACACATTCTGGCACACTCCTGCCATTGTGGAGGGGTAGCTACAGGCAATAGACTGCTGGTTCTGTGTAAATGGTCCAGCACCTTGGTAGTATGCTGGCTGGGGATTCTCATCTTGTGATTTTCTCAATATCCTGCTGGGGCCATTCCTCTCAGCTGTACATATACACCCAGGTTATCCAGAGACAGGACTCATATATCTGGTCAGTTTACCTTCACACTGTGGTTTATAAGCAGTTTTGTGGATATTCATTCATGGGTTTGCAGTCAGGGGGTAGTATGGGCAGACATTAGAGTTTCAGACTTCACAGACTCCATGACATCCGTGCTTCTACCCCCCCTCCCGTTATTCTCTCCTCTTCCTAACATTATGAAAGCAGTATGTCAGTGGTATCCCTATAGTTGGGCATTTATCCCAGTAGTATTTATGGCCTGGTCCAAAGTTCTTGCAGTAGGACATGGGGAGGCATACTACTGACATTTGTCAGCATGGCCTTGCATTTGTTTTCTGTTTACTGTGCTAGGTTGTTACTTAGAACCCCCTGACATTCCATACACTGGCACTATAGGTGAGGCATGGGCATTTGCCAGAGGACTGTAGGCCATTTGAGAGTGCTACAGGCCATCTGTAGCAGGCCAGCACATTCTGTTATTCAAATGTTCTCAGGCTGCAAGCCAGTGGATTACCCTGGGGTGGCAGTGGTAAGTGGTTGAGGTGTTCCTATCAATCCTTCCTGTTCATACTGATCCACGAGTCTGGATGTGGGCAAGCTGCTGCTGCTTACAGCTAGGGACACACCTGCATTGAACATCTATAAAGCATGCAGCATCATGTATGTATTCCCATACAGAGATGGGTTCATGCTGTACTCATTCCCTACAGCAAGGCTATGACCTGTGATAAACCTGAGGCTGATGGTGTGTTGAGCTGGGTGCATGTGTGATATGGAAGCTACTGGCACCTGACTCACAGGTATACCTGGGATATTCCCCTTATGCTGCCTTGTGTGTGGACATGGGCAGCCTGTCATTACTTTATAGCTGTGCCTTTTGTGGTCTGCCAGTGATTGGCCAGACTACCAATATTCCATACTAGAGGGACAACTAATGTTATGTGCAGTTGACAGTTATTTTATATGCACTCTGTGTAGGGTACTTCCACCTGTGTACTGTTTCTATGTATGAGCCCCCATTCATGGTGTGTCCAGCTTTCCGACAGTGACAGATACTGACATCTGGACAGTGATTATGTACAACTGCTGCCATGGTTGTAGCTGAGAAGCAGTGTGGTTGGCACTGCAGTTGTTGGAACATGGCCCTGTCCACCACAGTACTGTACCTAGGTCACTGAGACACAACCATCCAGACCTACATGCTGACTACTTCCAGGCAATATTGAAAACACAACAAACTTACCACACTGACCCTGCCATATTGTACACAGGCAACAATCTATCATGTAGATTGGGACAGCTCTGGCAATCGGTGCTGCTCCAGTGATATTACTCTTCAAACTTGCATGTTACTGCATTTCTACATATGATTCTGGGGGGGGGCACCTGAAGACTTTAAACATTTGCAATGACTGTACTGGTATTTCAGTTACTCTGCTGGCTTCCATTTCATATTGTAGTGTGATGTATCATGCAGAAAGGAGGCATATCATTAGAGTACACATGTTAGATTTTCATGGCATAAATTTCAGTTTCAGACTTCTTATCCTTCAGAACTAAAATGCAATTCCAGACCTGTTGTAGTATGTCTGTGTAGATCTGGAGGGGGCTGTTCACCATTGCCATCATTTCGGGGCCTTAGCCCGGCCTTTCATTATGGTCATCTACACCCGTCCTGCTGGGTGAGGCTGAGGGTGGGTATATGACCCTCACTGACATCCATGTGTGTGACCTATTGACACCCACAGTTATTTGGGCCATCACATGTACTGTGGTGGGAGTTGTCACCTTGTGTAGCACTGCCTAGTATGTTGACACCAGTATTTGTTATGGATTTCCTGCTGTCCCATTTAGCTGTCAGCTGTCTGCTGCCATCCCATTCAGCCACCCAATTCCCTTGCATGCCTGCATTAATACCATACATACAACAATCAGAACATACTACTCCATTCAGTAATTGATAGGAAGGGTGACTTATCTTGTTGCTGGGCCAGTACTGAGGATGGTGCTGGAAGGCTGACTATGTTGGATGCATGTAGTACACTCCCTATACATGGACAAGCACAGGTAGTGTCATGTTTGGCATCCATTTTACTGTATGTGTGAGTTTGAGAGAGATATCAGTCCCTGGGTCCCTACAGTGTCAGTGTGTGTGCTATGCATTGCCTCTTTGCCAAGGACAGGGCATACTGGGCATGCCTCCATCTGCCTACAGGGGCAGGATCTGGAAGTTTCTCCTCTGAGTCCCTCTGTTCCTGTTCTGGCCTTGCCAAGAGTAGGGGCTGTGTGGCCCTCCCCCATGCTGTTCCTGCTGCAGCTGTTTCTACAGGATCATATTGTGCAGCATGGCACATACTATGACCATTTGTGTACATGTAGCTGGAGAGTACTGCAAGGCTCCACCAGATATGTCAAGGCAGCAGAACCATGACTTGAGCATCCTAAACACAAGCTCTATGATGATCCTGGTTTGTACGTGTGCCTCATTATGGCTTTCTTGTTCAGGTGTGTGTGCATTTCTGATGGGTGTCATCAGCCATGGCTCCAGTGCATAGCCAGCATCCCCCACTAGATGGCCATATGGGATGTCCCCCTGGCAAACCCCTGATACAGCTGTGAGGAATGCCAGATGTGGGAGTTGTGATAGCTTCCAGGGCTGCCAGCACACACATTCATGATAATTCCCTGGGCATCGCACATGACCTGGCAGTTGATGGAGGGAAAGCCTTTGAGGTTTATGTAGACCCTACCCCGCTCACCAGGTGGTGCTTTGATGTGGATGTGCCTGCAGTCCATAGCACCGACTACTTCAGGGTATTCTGCTATACGGTGGAAGAGATGCATACTTCTGGTCAACACCTCATGGGTGCTGGGAAAATATATGTGCTCATTGGCATGTGCTGTCATGGCATCCAGGAACTGGTGGAGTACCCTGGATGCTAATGCCTGTGAGACCCCCATGATATCCCCAGTTGGTCTTTGGAAGGTACCTGTGGCTAGTATTTGTACGCCTACACATACCTTGGTGTCCACTGGGATGAGTTCCCTTCTGTTGGTTCTGTGTGTGAGGCGGGGATGGCACAGCTGGACAATTTGTTGTAGAATGTCCCTGTCCATCCTATAGTGCTCCACTATCTCCAGCTCATGTAGGCCCTGGTAGGTTACCCTGGGTCTGTGCACTCTTCTTCTCCTCACTGGGGGGTTGGTTGTCAGCATTCATCTCCTCACCACCCTCAGTCTCCAGCACATATTGATGGAGTAAAGCAGCAGCAGCCTCTAACATTTTTAGTTAGTTTTGCCAGTTAAAAATCCCCTGTCTTTTTACACTGGTGGTGTAGAGTTTGTGGGAAAAAACAGTCTGAAAGTTGTTTACATAGTTTATAGTAGTGTGCTGGGTGGGCTGCTGCATGTGTAATTGGCTGATTCTGATACATTCCACCTGCCAGTTATGCTAGTTCTCCTTGATTGCCTTCCTGCTACTGTTTCCCCTTCTTGCTTCCTCCCTATTTAAGCCCCGAGGCACGCTGCGTATACCCAGTGCTGAAATGTAGACAGTTCTGCCATTTCCTCTTTTTTTTCTGTTTATGTTTAAAACCTGGTGTGTGGCATGCACACCTGTTTAGGCTATGTACACAGTGCTCAGGCACACCTGACACACTCTCTTCCTTAGCTGTGGTTAGCTATGGGCAAGCACAGGCCACAGAGCTACAATGAGCTTACAGCAAGCATGACACACCCCCTTATGAAGACATCCTGCTCTTAAACTTGCACTGTTGTATTGCTGCACCTACACGGTTAGGTACAAGCTGACACTCTGAAGAAATATGGGATTCAGTATAACTCCCCTCATTTGCATACCCCAGTGTGTAGGTCATTAGTTACTGTACTAAAACAGACCCTTTCCCCTTGACAATCAGTGCTCCCTGGTATTGTTTACATTCTGCATGCCATAGACTATCATCGCAAAATGCAGATTTAACTTAAAATTGAGTTTTCTCATTTTGTTTTTTATTTTCGACACAATCCTGTTTGCGTGCCTCTACCTTATGCTTAAATGTCAGAGATCGGCCAAAAAGTTTAATTTTCATAATAAATAATCAATTTTTAATGCTAATGGTCTTATATTTGGCAATAAACCAAGAACTTCCTTCATTCCCTTAAGGACTCTTCTTCACAAAAGTAGAAACAACAGACAAAAAAGAAGATTGAGTCCAAACCAAGCCAATATAAGAAGATTTAATAATAAAAATAGTGCAAGATAGTGCTTTCGGGTGGATACTCTTCTTCAGACAACATACATTGATTCTAAAACATCGTATATACATTTTAGAACTCATTAGACAATTAAACAATCAACATTTACATTTCACCCGCCTTTTTTTCAAGGCTGGTTTTAAAGGAACACAATTATTAAGACCTGGTGCTGTATCTGCAGCCAAATTTAAAATCCATTTAAGGTCTGCATATTCAGTTTTGTTAACAACATCACCCCCCCTACTGCCTTCTCGTATTATTTGCATTACCAAAAATGAAAAACTGTGATTTGGAAAACGTTTAATATGTTGATATAAAGCATTTTTCTCATTTCTCAATCTGATGGAAGACATATGATTTAAAATTCTAGTTTTAAGTTTGCAGTTCGTTTTCCCCACATAAAAAGTTGAACATCATTTGCATTGTGCAAGACAGACCACATTTGCAGTATGGCAATCAGCATAAAAATCAAAGCTATATTTTCTATTAGTAGTTGGATGTATAAAATGACCTGCTCTATTCAGCAAAGTGCATGCCTTACAATGTCTACATGGAAATGTCCCTAACCTTGAATACTTTTTACTATTCTTCTGCCTTTTTTCGGGTTCATGACATAACAAGTCCTTTAGGTTATTATTACCCCTATATACAAATTTAGGTTCTCTATCTATCCTATCTCTCAAACCTTCATCACTTAAAAGAATCTTCCAATTATTTTTGATAATATTACTGATATCATAGATATTACTACTAAATGTTAATGTCACTTTAGGCTTACTATTATATCTACAAGGTGTTCTTATGGCCTTTCTTGAATTTTCTGAGAACCATGGTTTCGCTCTATCTTGTCTATTTAGGAGCACTTCATGTCTGTCCCTGTCTATTTTAGGTTCTTTATAACCCTTATCTTCCAAATGTCATGTCAAGATATCCATTTCTGTATCAAACACATCATTAGCTGTACATAGACGTGAAACTCTATAACACTGACCCTTCACTACATTGTGAAAGGTATACTGAGGATGCATACTATGAGCATCCAAAAAGTGATTCTTCCAGCATTCTTTTCTATAAAGGGTAGTTTGCAAAATACCTTGCTGATTTTTAATAACATTCACATCTAAAAAGGCTATTCTTTCACTACTAAAATTAAGAGAAAACCTTAGGAAATCAGTTGTAGTATCCATGTACTTAACATATTCACAAAGGGAATTTTCATCATGTGCCCATAACATAAAAATATCATCCACAAATCTTACGTAGAACATAACATATTTGTTCCATAAATGTATTGTGTCATGCAGATATTTCTGCTCCCAATAAGCTAACACCAGATTTGCATATGAGTTAGCACATGGTGTGACCATAGCAATACCTTATTTTTGCTTATAGTAACTGCCATTGCAAATAAAAACATTATTTTCTAAGATCAACCATAATGCTTCTAATATCAAACATTTAGTTTTCTCATCATATACATTTTTATCTTGCATAATTTCCTCAATAGCTTTACTGCCAAAATCATTGCCAATAACTGTGAATAAATGATTTACATCTAAGGTAGCTAATAATACATCATTAAGATTCAAATCATGACAAGTCTCATATAGTTCAGACAAAAAATGTGCAGAATCTTTCAAAATACCTGGATACAGTTCAAGTAAAGGTTTCAGCTTAGCTTCTACCCACATTGAAATACATCCAGTGACCCAGCCTCTCCCCGAGACAATGAGCCGCATTGGTGGTGGTAGTATATGCTTGTGGATTTTCGGTAATGCCTTGAATAAAGGTATTATTGGATGCTCAATACGAAAAAACATAAATAACTCTTTATCTAAATTTTTTTCATTCAATAAAGTTTTAAGTTTATCATTTACTCCCCTAATAATATGTTGAATCTTAAGTGGTGAAATCATTTCATAAGTAGTTTGATCATTCAATAAGGTCTTTAATGTTCTAATGTATGCTTCTGCATCCATTACTACAATACCTCCCCCTTTATCCGCTGGTTTTATTACTATATTAGGGTCTTGTATTAAGGTATTTAAAGCTATTCTTTCAGCTTGGTTTAAATTATTAAAACGACAGTGCACATTCTCAAAATACTGTCTGATATCTCGTTTGCATGTTTTTAAAAAAGTTTTTACAGTTGAATTAATTGGGGGTACAAAGGTACTTGGCTGTTTGAATGTGTTTACTTCATGCATATTATCTTTAAACATAACGTTTAAAGCAACATTCCTACCAAACAGATTTAAATCTAAAAGAACATCATTCAAAACAGATGCTCTACTTGGCACAAATGAAAGACCTTTCCCCAATTCTTGCATTTGAACATTTGTTAGTTGCACAGTAGATATGTTAAAAATGTTATTAACATTACAAAAAATTTAAATCGTGATAACCAGCAGCAGTCAGTTTGTTATTTTCTTTTGTTTTACCTCTCTTTGGGTTGAGCGTCCCCTGTTGTATTCCTTTTTTCTCACCGGCACAGGAAACAAATGAAAAGTTGTCGCATTTTTAGTTATGGGAACTTATGGTCTCGCTCCCAAACCCAGCGCTGGCTCACCCTTCTGCTGGATGACTTCATGTATTGGCATCTGATGAACAGTTCGTATCAGCTGTTCCTCGGCTGCTGAAGACGTAGCTGCTGTAGGCGTAACAGCCGAGGAGGTAGTATGATTAAGTGGACCAGTCACTATGTGATTATTTTCAGCAGTAGAGAAATTATTATTGATAATGTTAGTTAGATGATTTCCATCCCCTACGCTAAATTCATCTCTATGAGTCTCTCTTGGGCACATAAAGATTTTACCTAATACAAAAAAATCATATGTATTCCATCAGATTGAGAGATGAGAAAAATGCTTTATATCAACATATTAAACGTTTTCCGGATCGCAGTTTTTCATTTTTGGTAATGCAAATAATACAAGAAGATAGGAGGGGTGGGTGATGTTGTTGACACAACTGAATATGCAGAGCTTAAATGGATTTTAAATTTGGCTGCAGATACAGCACCAGGTCTTAATAATTGTGTTCATTTAAAACCAGCCTTGAAAAAAAGGCAGGTGAAATGTAAATGTTGATTGTTTAATTGTCTAATGAGTTCTAAAATGTGTATAAGATGTTTTAGAATCAATGTATGTTGTCTGAAGAATGGTATCCACCCGAAAGCGCTAACTTGCACCATTTTTATTATTAAATCTTCTTATATTGGCTTGGTTTGGACTCAATCTTCTTTTTTCTCTGTTGTTTCTACTTTTGTGAAGAAGAGTCCTTAAGGGAACAAAGGAAGTTCTTGGTTTATTTCCTGCTGGATTTTGTTGTTCCTCCCTCCCACTATGGCTGATATAGAAGACGATGTGGTTGAACTGGGCTACCAACCACATAAACAAGTGATAACTACAGTGACTGAGAGATTTAATTATAATGTCTTTATGTGTACTAATCCTCTGCTAAAAATGGATTTACCACAGACTGAAATAGAAACATCAGAACAAGCTCTAGGTGAGCAATTGACTGAGACCTTTTTTGAACTTTTGAACTCTCTTGATGACTCTTTAAGAAAACTAAAAAGGTTACAATGGCAACATTTTCATCTAGAGGCATGTTTGCAATATAAGATAGTGCCCAGAGGGATGCGGGTACTATGCATGCCTGCTCAGGGAGAGAGTTTCCAAGAGCTATTGACCAAATGGCAACAGATTAACATTGACACTAGTTTTCAGTATATGAAATTATTAATAGAGTTTTATACACCAATTGAACAAGGTTTAAGAGAAGAAGTAAAAAGACTTCAGAAAGATCTACAACTGCATTATACTTCAGAACTGCATTTACAAAAGATCACAGATATGTTAAATAATATAGCTGCTTTTGAATCTAAACTGCAACAAGTGAAAATGAAAAAGATCCAAAGAGACTGTAATGGCTTTGTATTAGGTAACATCTTTATGTGGCCAAGAGAGACATCTAGAGCTGAATTTAGCATAGGGGATGGAAATCATCTAACTAACTTTATCAATAATAATTTCTCTACTGCTGAAAATAATCACATAGTGACTGGTCCACTTAGTCATACTACCTCCTCGGCTGTTACGCCTACAGCAGCTACGTCTTCAGCAGCCGAGGAACTGCTGATACGAACTGTTCATCAGTCACCAATACTTGACATCAGCCAGCAGAAGGGTGAGCCAGCGCTAAGTTTGGGAGCGAGACCAAAAGTTCCCATAACTAAAAATGTGACAACTTTTCATTTGTTTCCTGTGCCGGTGAGAAAAAAGGAATACACAAGGGGATACTCAACCCAAAGAGAGGTAAAACGAAGAAAAATAATGAACTGACTGTTCCTGGTTATCACGATTTTAATTTTTATAATGTTAATAATGTTTTTAACATATCTACTGTGCAACTAACAAATGTTCAAATGCAAGCATTGGGGAAAGGTCTTTCATTTGTGCCAAGTAGAGCATCTGTTTTTAATGATGTTCTTTTAGATTTAAATCTGTTTGGTAGGAATGTTGCTTTAAACGTTATGTTTAAAGATAATATGCAGGAAGTAAACACATTCAAACAGCCAAGTACCTTTTACCTCCAATTAATTCAACTGTAAAAACTTTTTTAAAAACAAGCGCACAAGATATCAGACAGTATTTTGAGAATGTGCACTGTCGTTCTAATAATTTACATCAAGCTGAAAGAATAGCTTTAAATACCTTAATATAAGACCCTAATATAGTAATAAAACCAGTGGATAAAGGGGGAGGTATTGTAGTAATGGATGCAGCAGCATACATTAGAACATTAAAGACCTTATTGAATGATCAAACTACTTATGAAATAATTTCACCACTTAAGTTTCAACATATTATTAGGGGACTAAATGATAAACTTAAAACTTTACTGAATGAAAATATTTTAGATAAAGAGTTATTTATGTTTTTTCGTATTGAACATCCAATAATACCTTTATTCAAGGCATTATTGAAAATCCACAAGCATATACTATCACCACCAATGCGGCCCATTGTCTTGGGGAGAGGCTGGGTCACTGAATGTATTTCAATGTGGATAGAAGCTAAGCTGAAACCTTTACTTGAACTATATCCAGTTATTTTGAAAGATTCTGCACATTTTTTGTCTGAACTATATGAGACTTGTCATGATTTGAATCTTAATGATGTATTATTAGCTACCTTAGATGTAAATCATTTATTCACAGTTATTGGCAATGATTTTGGCATTAAAGCTATTGAGGAAATTATGCAAGATAAAAATGTATATGATGAGAAAACTAAATGTTTGATATTAGAAGCGTTATGGTTGATCTTAGAAAATAATGTTTTTATTTGCAATGGCAGTTACTATAAGCAAAAACAAGGTATTCCTATGGTCACACCATGTGCTAACTCATACGCAAATCTGGTGTTAGCTTATTGGGAGCAGAAATATCTGCATGACACAATACATTTATGGAACAAATATGTTATGTTCTACGTAAGATTTGTGGATGATATTTTTATGTTATGGGCACATGATGAAAATTCCCTTTGTGAATGTAAGTACATGGATACTACAACTGATTTCCTAAGGTTTTCTCTTAATTTTAGTAGTGAAAGAATAGCCTTTTTAGATGTGAATGTTATTAAAAATCAGCAAGGTATTTTGCAAACTACCCTTTATAGAAAAGAATGCTGGAAGAATCACTTTTTGGATGCTCATAGTATGCATCCTCAGTATACCTTTCACAATGTAGTGAAGGGTCAGTGTTATAGAGTTTCACGTCTATGTACAGCTAATGATGTGTTTGATACAGAAATGGATATCTTGACACAACATTTGGAAGATAAGAGTTATAAAGAACCTAAAATAGACAGGGACAGACATGAAGTGCTTCTAAATAGACAAGATAGAGCGAAATCATGGTTCTCAGAAAATTCAAGAAAGACCATAAGAACACCTTATAGATATAATAGTAAGCCTAAAGTGACATTAAAATTTAGTAGTAATATCTATGATATCAGTAGTATTATCAAAAATAATTGGAAGATTCTTTAAAATGATGAAGGTTTGAGAGATGGTATAGATAGAGAACCTAAATGTGTATATAGGGGTAATAATAACCTAAAGGACCTGTTATGTCATGAACCTGAAAAAAGGCAGAAGAATAGTAAAACGTATTCAAGGTTAGGGACATTTCCATGTAGACATTGTAAGGCATGCACTTTGCTGAATAGAGCAGGTCATTTTATACATCCAACTACTAATAGAAAATATAGCTTTGATTTTTATGCTGATTGCCATACTGCAAATGTGGTCTGTCTTGCACAATGTAAACGATGTTCAAGTTTTTATGTGGGGAAAACGAACTGCAAACTTAAGACTAGAATTTTAAATCATATGTCTTCCATCAGATTGAGAGAAGAGAAAAATGCTTTATATCAACATATTAAACATTTTCCAGATCACAGTTTTTCATTTTTGGTAATGCAGATAATACAAGAAGGTGGGGGGGGGGGGTGATGTTAACACAACTGAATATGCACAGCTTAAATGGATTTTAAATTTGGCTGCAGATACAGCACCAGGTCTTAATAATTGTGTTCCTTTAAAACCAGCCTTGAAAAAAAGGCGGGTGAAATGTAAATGTTGATTGTTTAATTGTCTAATGAGTTCTAAAATGTATATAAGATGTTTTAGAATCAATGTATGTTGGGCGGCCAGGTGGTGCAGCGGTTAGCGTTGCTGCCTCACAGCAAGTGGTTCTGTGGTTCGATCCTCGGCTGGGGTGCCTTCTGTGCGGAGTCTGCATTTCCTCCCTGTGGTCGCGTGGGTTTCCTCCGGGAGCTCCGGTTTCCTCCCACATCCCAAAGACATGCGGTAGGTCGATTGTATACTCTAAATTGGCCCTAGATGTGAGTGTGTGCATGTGTGTGCCTTCTGTAGAAGGTCGGGCACCGGGCTGGCAACTCGACACTGTAAAACTCCACTGCCAATCATGAGCGGACAGTGATCCGCTGTGGCGACCCCTAACTGGGAGAAAGCTGAAAGAAGAAGAAGAATCAATGTATGTTGTCTGAAGAAGGGTATCCACCCGAAAGCGCTAACTTGCACCATTTTTATTATTAAATCTTCTTATATTGGCTTGGTTTGGACTCAATCTTCTTTTTTGTCTGTTGTCTTATATTTGGCAATGGGCATATCTAATGTAGATAATACATGCTTTTTCACGAGCTGTCATGCCTCCATTTTGTCAGTTGCAGAAATGTACTCAGTTATTTTTTGAATACATTTCTACACTGACACGGTTCTAGCATGGAGACCTGGCAGCTTGTTGAATTGCTAAATCACCTCATTCGCATGGTTTTCACCAGCAAATGAGGTTATTTGCATGTTTGCTGGTTTTCCGTGCTGGAACAGTGTAGGGTCACTCATGCCTGTGAAAACAGCACTATCCTGAATTGCTATGCGGCCATTTTCCATGCAGGAACTCCTACACTGTTCCTGTACAGAATTTTCAGCTTCTTGAATCCTGCGGCAGGAGTTTACTTCCTGTCTCATGAAAAGTTACATGTTAAGACCAGGATATTATCTTGTTTTAAGAAACTGCCAAAAATCAGTGTTGAGTAGCTATCTGGAATGAAGTGAAAGGCATATCCATGATTTTTGCAACTGTGTCGCCACATGACGGGCATGTGAATATATCAAGAGTGAGCTGTTCCCAACATGGTTGCGATAATACATAAGCACCAAAAATGAAATCTTATTTTAGTTATGTATTACATGCTTTTGTTAAAAAGCATTACTATTACAGTTTATTATAATGTTTTAGCATTCATTAAATATTTTATTCATAAATTAGGAGTACTTTATTAGAGGTCCTAGTTCACATCACAATATTCAAATAAATGAATGGGTCTTTATAAGCAGCAAATGCATACCCAGCCAACTGTTTTACATTAAATATTTTCCAGCTGCATGTCTTAATGATGTTTTGTCTATAATATTGTAAAATAAAGAGAGCTCCTCTTTACATTCCAAGGATTGTCACTGTGACACTCTGAATAATGATGCTGAACATGTGATTCTGGGACTACACACAACCTCTGAAGCTGTAGCACTTGGAGTATTGTTCATGTACTGAAGTATAGGACTCTCAGAGTTAGTATATACAATGAGCAGATGTGGGAAGCTGTACACCCCACATTATAGTGTACAGTGGGACAAAGCATCCCTGTCAAATTCCTTGATGGCATTTCAACAAGTTTTAAGCTTTGCTAGACTTCCACTAATGCATTTATTTATTTATTTATCTACTTTGTGAGACTTACATTTAAAGGACTTGCATTTATAGTAGGAAGCCATATATATATATATGTGTGTGTGTGTGTGTGTGTGTGTGTGTGTGTGTATAGAGAGAGAGAGAGAGAGAGAGACATTTGATATAATACTATTAATTGGCACATGCATCCTCAGCTATGGCCATTCGATGGCTTTATTTTTGAAGACATGCCTGTTCGTTAAGTGCTGCTCATTAAGGAACATTATATGTACAGCCATTCGAGTTAATATTTCTTTGATGGCCAAAAACAGACCCCAGTACTAGCTATGCCGACCTGCAAACCAAGTTAGAGGTCAATTTCACTCAGTTATGCACCTGAACAACTACTTACAAAGTAGTCATTAATGCTAAGAAAACTGATGTCATGGTCTTTGCCTCAGCCAAAAAATGACCCAGTCTTCCTCCTATTCTGTTAACAGACCCGAATGGAAATATGATAACATGATGATGCCTAATGTCACTGAACAGTGGTACCTTGGCCTTGTACATAGCCCTAGCCTTTCCTTTACAACACATACAGATTTTGTAACTAATATTGGTCAACTGAATCTATGTTAAAAGATCAGTCCCCTTCTTTCAACAAGTGTTTGCAGGACCATCACTAAAATATTTTAATAACCAGACTTGAATGCGACCTTCCTTTTTTGTTATCATCTCACAATACTCACATTATACAGATTGCTAAGAATAAAATCTGCATATCCATTCTACTAGCAGACCTCCAGATGCACCATTGGAATTTGCTAAAAAAGTCTAGTTGGCTTTCAGTGCCTTATAGGGCCACTTTTCTTCTAAGTACTCTAATTTACAAGGTGTTAAAACAAAGTCACTTCCCCCTTTAAGAGTGAAATTGCCTTAACAAGACAACCCTCATGTAGTCAGAAGTGCACAGGACAACACATTCTGTCTTGTATTCCCTCTATTTAACACAGTTATATAGGTGAGAGAGCCTTCTCAGCACTGGGATCTGCTACCTGGAACCCCTGCCTATAGACATCAGAAATACAGAAATTATTAAAAGGTTCAACAATGAACTTAAAGAGCCTCTCTTTATTGAATCTACCTGCAACTGCTACGATGACAATGGTTAGGTAACTTACCATCCCCTGCCATGAGTAATAGAATACATTTAAGATATTTTACGTAGCCTCTTACTGTGTCATCTTGTATGCAAATATTATTGCATGCATATATGCGTTAATGCATTATATGCATGATAGCACTGTATTTTATGCAAGTCTTTAGCTTGCATTCTATGTATTCTTTCTCAGTACACACTGATTGGATCTGTTAATCTTAGCCTATCTGTTTTCAGTCTTATCATTATGTCCTGAATTCTACTACATACTCATTTTGTAGATAATATTGTTGATTGAAAGATCTTGATGTATGTTTTGCTCTTTGAGCTTGAGTTGTGGCTGAAAAGGGTTAATAGATCAATCTACTTATCTAGTAAATAAATACATAGCACCGACATTTTTTGCACAAAAAAAAATAAAAAAAATTCAAAATAAATAAAAGACTAAAGATGCTACACCTATAAATATATATATATATATATGTGTGTGTGTGTGTGTGTGTGTGTGTGTGTGTGTGTGTGTGTGTGTGTGCGTGCATGTGTGTGTGCATATATATATATATATATATATATATATATATATGTATGGGTTCCATACACCAGATCGAATTTTCACTAATTTAAAACAGTGCATTGAATGCTCACTGCAGCAAAAGTGCACTTAATCGAAAGTGCACTTACGCAAAGTTCAGTACAATGAACGGGTGTTGTACTGAACGTCTGTGCAGTACTCACGGACCTTAGGGTTAGGGCACGGGTCATAGTACGGGCTATCCCCTTACCATGACCCGTGCCCTAACCCTAAGGTCTGTGATGACTGCAGCGCAGTGAAAGACATAGCAATGTCCTCCACTATAGTGCAATAGTCACAAACCTTAGGGTTAGGGCATGGATTAGGGTAAGGGGATAACTTTATACGTCATAAGAGAGATTAGTCTTACGTACTTGTTTTAGTAATAGGTGCTAACCCTAACTCTCATGTGCATTCCTTATAATAACCTAGTTATGTAGTGAACACAGCTCAGCATGCTGTTGTGAACAATGATACATGCTAGTGTTTTGCTAGATACCACTAAAAGTTTCACTTATGCAAGGCATGGAGAATGTGAACCGATGTGGATGCATGGAGATGCATTAGAAATGAAAGGGACTGAGCTTTATTTTTTACTGTACAATGTCAAGCATTGTAGCAGGGTGTAATCACAGAACAGAAGGTTCCTAGGCTATGAATATGCAAATATAAGTGCATGATATAAAGGTATACTCAGTAACATTTTATTTGTGCAGTTATTAAACATGCAAAAGTTGTCACAGACTGAAACAATACATATCTATGAAAGCAAAAATATGATGTTCGTTAAGCCCTATGCAAACTTCTGTCACATAAATGGTCATTTGTCATCAGTGTACTACCTGGTAAACATATGTAAAATAAAATAGAGAAAAGAAAAGAAATAGCTACATTTAAAGACAGTTGTTCTAATGAATTCCATGCAACTGTATGCGATCTTATTTTTAACAAAGTTGGCTGTTCTCTTCTCATTTGTTTAACTTTCCTGTTGACTGATGACACTAATATTCTGTGCAATTTGTTCTTACATGTAGCTCAGGCACCATGTTACAAAGGCTCTATGTTATGTATGACATGCCTCCATTTTATTTGTTGTCATGGCAAAATGGTGGATGCAAAGGCAGGCGTTCCACAGAAGGATGGTGGAAATGTGAGGATGAACACTGCATTTCTGAGTAGCATTTGCCATTTCATTTCATTGACAACTGACACAAAACTACCCAAATAATGAAGCAGTCCCTGTTTTTTTCTTATCACAATAATAGTCACAGCTCTGTAAGGACAGTGTATATTTTATGTGTCTGACAGAAAAGCTAGGCCAGTCAAATGATTTATCTGAAGTAAAAATTGTAGAGATTGCCCATATCTTGTTGCTATTTCTTCCTTCTGGAACTTCCTCTAGATAAACCTTGCTACAAGAAACTTCCAATCCATGTGTTTTATTTATTTGTTTGTCTGTCTATGTATTTATATCTATTTATCTTCCAATTTATTTATTTATTTATGCATCCTGACTAGGTTACTACGACAAGTCCTATGGATTATTTTCAGGGAAGAAAAAAAAATATGGAATTAATACTGATAAAAAGAAATTAGGTCGTAGCACAAGTAAAAAGCCCCTATGTCTTTTACATGAAGATCCTGAAGGGATGCATGCTGAGAGCTACAAAGAGGCCCAAGATGATAAATAACGGAAATAAGGTGCTGGTGGTCTGCAAAAGGATAATGTGTAATTTTTAAAGTATGCTGAAGCAGTGGTGACTGTCTTGGGTGAAGAAGGACTGAATGATACTACTTCAGTTGCATTAACAAATGAAAAGGACCCTGTAGATCACAGTACTATATCCTAGAGAGGTGTTATGGAAAGGTCTTCTGCTTTGGAAGGAACTATAAAGAAATAAGCTTTTTCTCACAGGATGGCTTTATAACCAGAAAAGAAAAAGAAGGAACATCTGAAAGTGTAATGCTGCCAGAAATTACATAGGACGTTACAGTCAGTCAGCATGCTCAGAGAACTCAATGGGAAAATGAGTAGGGCAGCCTTTAAGCTAGTTCAAAAGACCCATGGTAAGAAAAAATATATACTACTAACATTGCACTTTCTTTGAAACATAAGGTCTAGTATACACCATTATGTAAATGTGATGAATGAAAAATGGATTGTAAGGTTTCCTGGACAGCATTTTTGGTAGGATTCTGATGAGACGGAAGGGAAAAGCAATGTAAAAGACAGCAATAGATTGTTTTGAACATGAATGGCCCATGGTGCAGCAGTAGCATTGTTGCCTCACAGCAAGAGGTCCCCTGGTTTGATGCTAGGGTGCCCTCTGTGTGGAGTCATGTCCCCCATGCATTCATGTGGGTTTCCTCTCACATTAAAAAGACATGCATTTGGAGTGTTTCTCCCCAGGCCTCTGCTGAAAATTGTCTCATTCCAAGTCAGATTTTCCTTGTAAACAAATGTTAAATAATATCTAAGGATGGGAAACATTTTTTTAGAGAATGAATATAACAAAATTGCAAAGTGTAATACCAAGCAAATTTAAGAAATAGGACAAAAAGCTAGAGATGTTGCTTTAAAAACAGGTATGAATTATTTACAGAAGAACAAAATCAGATTGAAAATGAAATAACCAAGAAGAACTAGCAAAAATGTCTGTTGGAGTTAGAGTGAAGCATAGGTAAAGAAAGATGAAAAAGGTAAAGAAAAATACAAATAAATTAAATGGGTTGCTTTCCGATATTATCAATTAATGTAAGTACTATGAAAATGAACTAAGGCATTTTACAGTTTATAAATGTAGAAATATTTGTTTATCAGATATGTGATTTCTGAATACAGAGCAATGACTGCAATTTCAAAATTTGTGAGAATACAATGGGCTGTGGATTATGGGAAAGGAAGAATGTTTTGGGATTACTACATTAATAAATTGTGCTAAAAAGCTATTGGATATCACTATAGTAATTCCAGTGAGAAAGATGGTAACTGTTGTGTCAGGCAAAAGGTGATAAAAATAGGAGTGCTTCTTATGTACATGGGAGTAAAAGAAAAATTAAAGATGTTGTTTGAGATATGACATATGTCTTTCAAATATGGATATAGGAGTCTTAGAGGATTTTTATACCTTGTTAAGTACTGAGAAAGAAAGGGAGTATACATCCCAGAGGGAGAATTTGAGAAGACTTATAGCTTTTAAGTCTTCACTGGATCTCCACAAAGATAATGGGAATAAAAGAAGTTGCATTTTTCAGATCATACATTAACATGGTCAGAATTTGGGGATAATAATCTAATTATTAAAGAAAGAAAAGGAGTTGAAGACAAAGTGAGGGAAGTTACATAAAGAAGAATACCTACAAGACCTTTTTTACAAAACTTATACAGCGTGGTGGAGAAGTTATAAAGAGAAGTACAGGTGAGTATATTTAAAGATAGGGAATGGTGTAGGAGTGGGAAAGATATTTATATGGAGATGACATGGAACTATGTAAGAACACTGAGAAGAAATTAAATTAATTGTTTAAAAAAGGAAAGAAGTTTTATAAAGAAACTAAACAGGATGAAGGTAAAAGATTTTAACAAGCCAGCAGCTGTGTATGGTTAAAAGAAAAAAATAATTGCACTCTTTTTTTAAGTAGAAGGATGAATATAGAGGAAAGCGAAATAAGGAAGGTAAGGAATAGTATAGACAGTAGCATAAAAGATCAGCAAATATAATGAATAGTTTTGCTGATGTTAGGGAGACACAATGTCGGCTGATGTGACTACAGTAATAAAAGCAGGAAATGTAAAGAGTGCACCTAGAGAAGATGAAATATGGTATACATTTTTATAAGGGTATGCAACAGGAAGAAAAAAGAATGTTTTGTGAGACATTAACTAAATGGTTGAAAGAAGCTTGAAATGCTGTGGACGCTGCTGAGAAATAATTAATTTTTCATGGAAGACAAGAGAAATACTTGTTTTCAGAGTTAACATCCAGTAACAGCATTGTTTCGTTGTTTTCCCTAGATGTTTTCTGGTTGGATCTTTTGGTTCTTTTGTTTTATTTAACTGATGTTTCTGGTGCATTCGAGTGATGAACTGTGCTCCATACAACACCACTGTTGTATCTGAATAGTGGGCAGTGAGTATTTCTAATCATTCCCTTCAATTGTTTCTCCCAAACTGTCACTGTCTCCCTGGTTTTTCTATTGCTTGACTGCACCCAGGGCAGCATTAACTTATCCTTATCTTATGTTGGCTGCTTAGCATTAACTTATCCTTATCTTATGTTGGCTGCTTAGCATTAACTTATCCTTACCATATGTTGGCTGCTTAGCATTAACTTATCCTTATCTTATGTTGGCTGCTTAGCATTAACTTATCCTTATCTTATGTTGGCTGCTTAGCATTAACTTATCCTTATCTTATGTTGGCTGCTTAGCATTAACTTATCCTTATCCTATGTTGGCTGCTTAGCATTAACTTATCCTTATCTTATGTTGGCTGCTTAGCATTAACTTATCCTTATCCTATGCTGGCTGCTTAGCATTAACTTATCCTTATCCTATGTTGGCTGCTTAGCATTAACTTATCCTTATCTTATGTTGGCTGCTTAGCATTAACTTATCCTTATCTTATGTTGGCTGCTTAGCATTAACTTATCCTTATCTTATGTTGGCTGCTTAGCATTAACTTATCCTTATCTTATGTTGGCTGCTTAGTATTAACTTAGCCTTATCTTATGTTGGCTGCTTAGCATTAACTTATCCTTATCTTATGTTGGCTGCGCAGCATTAACTTATCCTTATCTTATGTTGGCTGCGCAGCATTAACTTATCCTTATCTTATGTTGGCTGCGCAGCATTAACTTATCCTTATCTTATGTTGGCTGCTTAGCATTAACTTATCCTTATCTTATGTTGGGTGCGCAGCATTAACTTATCCTTATCTTATGTTGGCTGCTTAGCATTAACTTATCCTTCTCTTATGTTGGCTGCTTAGCATTAACTTATCCTTATCTTATGTTGGCTGCTTAGCATTAACTTATCCTTATCTTATGTTGGCTGCTTAGCATTAACTTATCCTTATCTTATGTTGGCTGCTTAGCATTAACTTATCCTTATCTTATGTTGGCTGCTTAGCATTAACTTATCCTTATCTTATGTTGGCTGCACAGCATTAACTTATCCTTATCTTATGTTGGCTGCTTAGCATTAACTTATCCTTATCTTATGTTGGCTGCTTAGCATTAACTTATCCTTATCTTATGTTGGCTGTGCAGCATTAACTTATCCTTATCTTATGTTGGCTGCTTAGCATTAACTTATCCTTATCTTATGTTGGCTGCTTAGCATTAACTTATCCTTATCTTATGTTGGCTGCACAGCATTAACTTATCCTTATCTTATGTTGGCTGCTTAGCATTAACTTATCCTTATCTTATGTTGGCTGCTTAGCATTAACGTATCCTTATCCTATGTTGGCTGCTTAGCATTAACTTATCCTTATCCTATGTTGGCTGCTTAGCATTAACTTATCCTTATCTTATGTTGGCGGCACAGCATTAACTTATCCTTATCTTATGTTGGCTGCTTAGCATTAACTTATCCTTACCTTATGTTGGCTGCTTAGCATTAACTTATCCTTATCTTATGAAGGCTGCTTAGCATTAACTTATCCTTATCTTATGTTGGCAGCTTAGCATTAACTTATCCTTATCTTATGTTGGCTGCTTAGCATTAACTTATCCTTATCTTATGTTGGCTGCTTAGCATTAACTTATCCTTATCCTATGTTGGTTGCTTAGCATTAACTTATCCTTATCTTATGTTGGCTGCTTAGCATTAACTTATCCTTACCTTATGTTGGCTGCTTAGCATTAACGTATCCTTATCCTATGTTGGCTGCTTAGCATTAACTTATCCTTATCTTATGTTGGCTGGTTAGCATTAACTTATCCTTATCTTATGTTAGCTGTGCAGCATTAACTTATCCTTATCTTATGTTGGCTGCTTAGCATTAACTTATCCTTATCTTATGTTGGCTGCTTAGCATTAACTTATCCTTATCTTATGTTGGCTTCTTAGCATTAACTTATCCTTATCTTATGTTGGCTGCTTAGCATTAACTTATCCTTATCTTATGTTGGCTGCTTAGCATTAACTTATCCTTATCTTATGATGGCTGCTTAGCATTAACTTATCCTTATCTTATGTTGGCTGCTTAGCATTAACTTATCCTTATCTTATGTTGGTTGCGCAGCATTAAGTTATCCTTATCCTATGTTGGCTGCGCAGCATTAAGTTATCCTTATCTTATGTTGGCTGCGCAGCATTAACTTATCCTTATCTTATATTGGCTGCTTAGCATTAACTTATCCTTATCTTATGTTGGCTGCTTAGCATTAACTTATCCTTATCTTATGTTGGCTGCTTAGCATTAACTTATCCTTATCCTATGTTGGCTGCTTAGCATTAAGTTATCCTTACCTTATGTTGGCTGCACAGCATTAACTTATCCTTATCTTATGTTGGCTGCTTAGCATTAACTTATCCTTATCTTATGTTGGCTGCTTAGCATTAACTTATCCTTATCTTATGTTGGCTGCTTAGCATTAACTTATCCTTATCTTATGTTGGCTGCTTAGCATTAACTTATCCTTATCTTATGTTGGCTGCTTAGCATTAACTTATCCTTATCCTATGTTGGCTGCTTAGCATTAAGTTATCCTTACCTTATGTTGGCTGCACAGCATTAACTTATCCTTATCTTATGTTGGCTGCTTAGCATTAACTTATCCTTATCTTATGTTGGCTGCTTAGCATTAACTTATCCTTATCTTATGTTGGCTGCTTAGCATTAACTTATCCTTATCCTATGTTGGCTGCTTAGCATTAACTTATCCTTATCTTATGTTGGCTGCTTAGCATTAACTTATCCTTATCTTATGTTGGCTGCGCAGCATTAACTTATCCTTATCTTATGTTGGCTGCTTAGCATTAACTTATCCTTATCTTATGTTGGCTGGGCAGCATTACCTTATCCTTATCTTATGTTGGCTGCTTAGCATTAACTTATCCTTATCTTATGTTGGCTGGGCAGCATTACCTTATCCTTATCTTATGTTGGATGCTTAGCATTAACTTATTCTTATCCTATGTTGGCTGCTTAGCATTAACTTATCCTTATCTTATGTTGGCTGCTTAGCATTAACTTATCCTTATCTTATGTTGGCTGCACAGCATTAACTTATCCTTATCTTATGTTGGCTGCTTAGCATTAACTTATCCTTATCTTATGTTGTCTGCTCAGCATTAACTTATCCTTATCTTATGTTGGCTGCTTAGCATTAACTTATCCTTATCTTATGTTGGCTGCTTAGCATTAACTTATCCTTATCTTATGTTGGCTGCTTAGCATTAACTTATCCTTATCTTATGTTGGCTGCTTAGCATTAACTTATCCTTACCTTATGTTGGCTGCTTAGCATTAACTTATCCTTATCTTATGTTGGCTGCTTAGCGTTAACTTATCCTTATCTTATGTTGGCTGCTTAGCATTAACTTATCCTTATCTTATGTTGGCTGCGCAGCATTAACTTATCCTTATCCTATGTTGGCTGCTTAGCATTAAGTTATCCTTACCTTATGTTGGCTGCGCAGCATTAACTTATCCTTATCTTATGTTGGCTGCTTAGCATTAACTTTTCCTTATCTTATGTTGGCTGCTTAGCATTAACTTATCCTTATCTTATGTTGGCTGCTTAGCATTAACTTATCCTTATCTTATGTTGGCTGCGCAGCATTAACTTATCCTTATCTTATGTTGACTGCTTAGCATTAACTTATCCTTATCTTATGTTGGCTGCTTAGCATTAACTTATCCTTATCTTATGTTGGCTGCGCAGCATTAACTTATCCTTATCTTATGTTGGCTGCTTAGCATTAACTTATCCTTATCTTATGTTGGCTGCGCAGCATTAACTTATCCTTACCTTATGTTGGTTGCTTAGCATTAACTTATCCTTATCTTATGTTGGCTGCGCAGCATTAACTTATCCTTATCTTATGTTGGCTGCTTAGCATTAACTTATCCTTATCTTATGATGGCTGCTTAGCATTAACTTATCCTTATCTTATGTTGGCTGCTTAGCATTAACTTATCCTTATCTTATGTTGGCTGCTTTGATTTGCTTCTAGCTGTGATGGGAGCATCCATGTGATGTATGTCAGTCTGGTAGCACCACTTAGCAGGTAAAACTGAGTTTCATTTTGTGCTTAAACAGATAACGTGTAATGTCCTGGACAATATATAGACCAGCAAACTTGTTCCCCTTTCATTACTTACCTGCTAGCACTTGGCATCATAATGCAATAATGCAGTGTGGTAACTGCCTAATGTATGTAGATATATATATATATATATATATATATATATATATATATATATACTTAGCTAATGTGGGGGCATTCCTCTCACAAACATTAATAGTGAACACCCTCTTCTTAACCACTACCATAATTTCAAATACAACACATTGAAATCTCATATACAGATGCTGTAAAAGCAATCATTGTCAATGCTTCCTAGAATTTGTAAGAACAGACCTCAGGAGAAATCTCTAAATGCACCTACTGCATGCACACCAATAACAATATGTCACTGACAGCTTAGTTGCTTCCAGTGAGGCAATACTAAACTAGCTTCTGATAAGAATGTGCTAGGCTAGTAACTGGTGACTCACTACAGAGGTTTACAGGTAAGTACTAGGCTAGCTATCTTTGCAGACCATTTTAAGAACAGCCATTTTTCATTTTTGTGCTCCAAATAATCCATCCCATTTGGTTATAGCTTGGTCTTATCCTTCCCATGGTTGATAATTAAATATTACCCCTAATGAGAATAACTGGGATCATACCATAGGTAATCTGAAGAGACCCATACATGGGATTAAGTATTTAGGAGCTGTATCTGTCCACCACTAATAGTACAAGGAGGAGTCCTGGGGTCCATTTTTTGTTTCCCATCCATAGAGCTAAGTTGCACTTTAATATGGGCAGGGATGAACTTTGTTTTATGTGGATGAGGAGTCTGTTCCACAGCAGAGAATACTGCTGTCTTTCCACCGCAGCAGTATTTTCTGCCGGTTCTATCTATCCACATCCCCCTTCTCCCATTTTTGCACATGGGGTCAGGGTGTCATTTCACCAGTGACAATCATCTAGAGCCAAGGTTTTGACCAAAGGGTGGATACCCCTGCCATGGTTTGTGTTAGGTTTACATCAATTTCCCACTCACTAGGCTGAAGAAGGATAGTTACTATCAGCTGTCTGTCAGATGCCTTGATCAAAGACATTAGAAAGGCCCTCAGGACTCTTTCTTGAGAAAAGTGTGACTGCAAGATCATGGCAGTCCATATGGGAGTGAATGACCTGAGGTGCAAAATCCTGAGGGACATTAAGTGAGGCATTTCAAAACCATCTAGATGTGTGATGGGTACAGGTAAGACTATGGTCCTGAGAGGAATCAATCCTTCATCAATAATGATACTTATGTACAAAGAGATGATATTAGGCTTTAATAATTGGTTGAATAGCTGATGTCAATCCAAAAGGATGCAGAATGTATTATTCAGAGATGAGGTGATAGAAGGTCCCACTTGTTTTACACCTATGGCCTGCATCTGTCATTCAAAGCTTTCCTCATACTGGAAACAAACTTTTACTACTCCTGTAGTGCCTTTTTAGGCAAAGGTTATCTAATGAATATCCCAACATAGCAAATTCTTCAGACTTTTCTAAATGCCTGTAGTCTCAGAAATCAATTGCCCAATTTTGAGGACTCCTGCCTCTGGAATATCTCCATGTATGTGTAGGAAGCATTCTCTCCATACCTGGAAACTGTAGTGGTGGAGGTGTTTGCACATTTGTCGAGGACTTCAGCTCATCTAGCTCAATACCCATAGACCTACAAACCAAGCTCCAAAATCTACAATTTACCATTAGAAAGACAGGATAACAGCTTACAGCATGCTGCAGAACCCCATCCATGTCTCCATATTAGATTCCTGGAAGATTTGGAAGAACCCCCTATAACCAATGTCACCATGTTCCCAGGTGATTTCAACTACCCAGCCATAGACCAGAGCAACTGTACCACACAGGGTATGCCCAAGAATTTCTGGATTTGATAAATAGGAATTCCCTTTTCAAAAAGTTAGAAGACAAAGTATTCTGGTTCTGGTCCTCATTAATATTGACTGTACCTGTTCCACTCCCCTAGTCTCTCCTTTTCCAGTTATATTGAACTATAAACCTTTGACATTGCCACTCAAAAGTACCATCCCCTCCTGTAACCAACTTTTCCATATTTAAGGATTTCAAAAGAGGAAACCTTAGACAATCATATGATGAAATCACAAAATTTATCCAAGCGATCACTACTGTTGGTATCAACACAACAGCTAACTTGTCTAAGGAGTTTTAGTCCCACTTTGACTGTACAAATATATTAACAAACAGGTTCTCTGTAAACTTCACCCACAAAACACATATTACGACAGCACTCATGCTAGACCACCTCCCATTACTCCCCACTACCTGGTACAATTTCCAAATAATGTGCTCTTAAGGTGTTATCTAAAAGTAAAAAGACTTCCTTTATGGGTCATGATAGCATGCTGAGGTTCGTATTAAAGTGTATTAAATAATCTCTTACTGATCATCTCTTTGAATTTTTTAACCAAAACCTATCCAGATGCTGTATGCTTGAATTCTTGTATTGCAGTGTGGTAATATCTTTCTACAAGGGTAGCCCTGCTAGTGACCATACAAACTGATAAATCCTATGAGTCTGATCTATAAAGCAACCGAGTTTACCATATCCAATCTCATTAAATATGATATTAAAAGTGTCATTACGCTTGGTCCCCAAATATGGATTCATCAAAGAGAGATCATGCTTGTTAAACCTTGCTAATTTCTTCAAGAGCATTATGCATGCTGTTGACAATTGCCATGAATTTCATACACCTTATGTTATAAGGGAACTATCATCCTGAAACACAGATTTTTATGTGATAAGATGTATTGCCATTTGATTGAAAGAAAGAAACCACATAGTTTGTATGGCAATTGCCTTTTAAAATAGTGCAAAGATAACCAGTGGAGTCCTACAGGGGTCTGTACTGGGTCCTCTCCTGTTTGGCATCTTTCTGATTTCAAAAATGATAACCAGGAACTCTGGTTAACCAGATATGTAGATGGCTGTAAACTGGGTGTAATGGTTAACACCCCTTCAGATATCTGTGACCTTAAGAAAGACCTTATCTTAGTTAATATCTGGTACTCAAAAATGTGCTTAAAGTGCATGTTAAAACTTGCAGTATTCTATTTATTTATTTATTTAATTATTAATTTATTTATTGGAAAACAGAAATTATCTACAATTTAATTTATAGAAAACAGACCCTTACAAACCAAAACAAAAAATGTAGTCAGGGACAACTCTCTGTCCATTGATCATCATATAGCAACTATTGGCATGAAATATTTCTGCTTAGCACAACTGATAGCTAAACATATTTTGCCTAGATCCAAAGAAGTTATTGTTCCCCTATATACAGCATTTATGAGACACATTATAGATTACAATGCTCCATTTGTTATACATCTCATGTGACATGTCATTTCAACCCTAGAGCTTCCTAACAAAAAAAAAATATATATATATATATATATATATATATATATATATATATATATATATGTGTGTGTGTGTGTGTGTGTGAGAGCCCTTCATTTGTTCAAACTTTCAAATGTTCGAAACTCATATGGCCGACACCATATGAGCAAATGTTTGAAAGGCAAATGATAGCGGAGATCCTGCTACAGTGCTGGACTGGGAGATTCCCCTTTCCTGCACTGTAGTGTGATCTCAGAGTGAGACTATTTAAGTAGCAGGGGGTGTGGAGGATGCAGCGGGGCTTGTTTACAGGTAGGTAAATGGTGCTATTTCAGGATGTCGGTCTGTTGGAATGTTGATCATATGGTGTCGGCCATATGAAAGTTGGCATTCTGAAAGGTCAACATTCAGAAGTAGATATATATAGTGTTAAGAACCTTAGTCATCAGGAGAGCCTATAAATCCATTCTTTCTACTCTGTGCCTTATAGTTTCCTGAGAGTGATTTATGTATCACTTACTGTGCCATTACAGGTCCAGTGGTTCTTAACATCCACTATCTCAGGATATCAAACAGTACAGATAACACTAGAACCAGAGGCCTGAGCCTACATTAACAGGTAAACATAACATGATGAAGAGAGAGAGAGAGAACACAGGGAAAGAGAGAGAAAACCCACTGCATTCTCCTTTTCTGGGGTAAACTTCCTCTGGTGGTTAAAACTGAGGTACTATATCTTCATTCATACTAAACTCAGACAATTGGATGGGTGCTGTCAAATTTATCCTGGGATGAACTGATCGCTCCCTCTCTGAGAAAGGAGGTAAAGCCTGAGGATAGGTATTAATGGGTGTCAACAAGGTGTACTTGGTCATTAGATTAAAATAGTATTGAAACGCCTATGAATCACATGATCATGTAATATAAAATCTTAATGCAGATATTACAAAAAGATTTAAAGTGCCTATGAGATATATACTGTGAAAGAGAGTGTATACGATCAAAGGTAAAATGTAAAATAAATGTTAATTAAGTAAATAAACACACAAAGGCCAAACCAGGATGCAGAATAACCCCACTTCACTTCAGGAATCTTGTAAGATGACAGCAGAAGCAGTCCAAGTTCAACAATACAATTTATTAAATCCAGATAAAAAAGATAAGCACTTTCGTCCCAGATCACTAGAACTTCATCAGATAAATAAAATTTACAAAGTCCACTTTATAAAGGCATTTAGAAAATACATCATATGCAACAATTAAGAAAAGACACACCCCCCTTAAAGACACAACATTAAAAACATCAGAAAATATAAAAGGATAGCCTATGCAAGAAAAGTGTGCATATAACAATACAAATATATTAAATACATATAAAATAACAGTATATGAATAAAAATGCAATTATATAAAGATTAAGTAGGTCTAAAAAAAAAAAAATATATATATATATATATATATATATATATATATATATTCATTAGATTTTATCTTTTATCTAGACAGTGCTTTTAATATGAGTAGGGAGCTGATCTAAATATTTTCATTCAATTCTGGCCAGTTACTTGCATCTAAATGTAGCTGCCCATATAGCTCCCTTTTCTCTAAAATAATTGACCAGGCTCCACCTCTAATCTCCGCTTTAACATTGTCAATGACAAAAGAATTTAAAATATGTTCTTCGTTGTCAAGTATATGCTTACTTAGGGCATTTGTTAACTTTTTTGTTTTAATATCACAGAGGTGTTCATAGATATGATTTTTTAGTTTCCTATCAGTTTTTCCACTATAGTAACAAGACTATGGCACATGGCACAATAAATATTTCCGAATTACAATTGTATCTTTAATGCATCTTAAAATTGATGTTATTGGTAGTGAACGTGTCCCATCCTTAATAACCTTACAAAAATGACACATTCCACATTTATTCATGTAACCATCTCTGTGCTGTTGTACACACTGATTTGTTTCAAAGACATTTTTCAAAATTCTACCCTTCTTATATACTACAGTTGGAGTCTTATCAATATGTTGTCTGATGGCCTTATCCTGCCTTAGGATAGTCCAGTTCTTAATTAATATATGTCTTAACTCAGAACTCTCCAATGAAAAAAACTGTAACCAAAGATGTCCTATAATCCTTAGTATCTAGAATGTCACTCTGGGTAGTGGTAGTTGTATTGGGAGTCTGGTGTACTTCAAATTCTGCTAGCAGGGGTAGATAAAAGCCCTTTCCCTTTTATTGACAACTTCACGTAAAATATCAGTAATAAATCTGATGGGTTACCTTCTTTTTAAAAACATATTTTTAAAGGTATCACATTCTTGGGAGGTTGGCATAATGGTTAAGGTGTTTACCTTACAAACACAAGGTGCAGGGTTTGATTCTCACATGGGGTAATTGGTTAGGCTTAAATGGCCCACAAGGGCAGTTAGCCTAGTACTAATCTATGAATCTATGAATCAAAAAATCATCCACGTTTGACACTATCCATGCAGCATGGACACATTTCCCCTTCACTTTGGCTTTTTTTTGCTTCAATAGATGGGTACTTCAATAGTGAAGCAAGGAATTTGAGTACGCCTCCTTTCGGAAAATCTTTGATGTAAACCCTCTTGTTCTGATAATCCTTAGATAGAAAAATGTCAAGGAAAGGCATCTCATCTAAATCATAGGTGTGGGCAAATTTTAGAAAGTCAGTCGTGGAACCTATATATGACATGAATTCCTTGATTAATACATTAGGTCCATCCCATAAAATAAATATATCATCAATATATCAAGTGGAATACTTAATGTAACTATAAAACATAAAAGGAAATAAGAATTTCTTCTTTCGTGTCACAACCACATCAGCATACATCTCACCACAAGCTGAACCCATAGCCACCCCTTTTTTTTACAAGAAAATCTCATTATTAAAAAGAATGCAATTGTTCTTCAGCATAATTTCCATCAAATGGGTATAAACTAATACAGCAAAGTGGTCAACATTTTTAGTGTAAAGAAACTCACTAAGCCATTCAAGACAAGTATTATGAGGAATCACTGAGTAAAGATCCTTTATGTCAATGGTTAAGAAAAAATATGTTTCCTTAAAGGGTATTTTGTTAACAGATTCAAAAAAAAAACTCCAAGTATCTTTACAGATGCGGAATTTCAACTTATGATCTAGGTGTTTAGCCAGGGGATATGTGATGGATCCTTTGGCATCTACTATGTGGCGCATGGGTGGTTGTAATACATTTTTGTGTAGTTTCGGTAATCCAAACATTACTGACACTTTGGGGTGTAAAACTGAAAGATAATTTAAAACTTCAATTGATATAAGCCTTCAATGAAAAGATCCTGTAATTCGTTCCTTATTTTGGTATAAGCAACATTCACTTCATTAATAGAAAATCTCACATATGCTTTACTGTTTAATATAAATAACATTTTGTTGTTGTAGTCATCTAAATTCATTAAAACCATACCTCCCCCTTTTTCTGGTTTCATGATTCTGATTTTATCTAAAACACCCTTTATTTCATTAATAGTTAAACTCTCTTTAGTATTAAATACGTTGTTCCTTCTATGCCTGGAGGAAAGGTTGCAAATGTCCAGTTCGCAAATACTTTCAAATAATGAAATCATGGGGTGTAATGGGGGGTTGTAGGTACTACAAATAGTCAGGGGCTAACAAATTGATTGGAAAAAGAATTCTGAAACAGAACTCTGAGATTTAACTTGCGGGTATAAAGTTTTAAATCCAATAAGGTGTTAGCCACATTGCAGCTTTGCTGAGGTACAAAAGTGAAGCCTTTTGCAACAATATCACAGTGGTCAGTATTCATACAAACAGTGGAAAAATTATAGACCTTAAAATCACCTAAGGAATTAGTTATAATATTACAGGGAGGTAGAACATGATCTTGGTTAGTAACTATAGGGTCAGTAACTAACATACAACAAGCTGCCCTCAGCAAGTATGTCAAGTGCACGGCAACAAAAACTAATGTAAAAGTCAAAAGAAAGCCAGCACAAAGTGTAGAATCCAAATTTAATATGGCAACAGACCATGTTCGGCAAAAATTACATAGCCTTCTTCAGTATCTAAAGAATTGAGCCACCCTACAGGACAACCACTGGGTAGAGAGTAATACACCTTCACATCACCCCAACAAGCAGTGGGGGAGGGTAGGGAAGTCCAACAGGAGAGGGAAGAACTTTTAGAGCCGCACAATGAACAATGATTGATTTTAATTTCCTTGGATATAATGGTATGTTAGTTACTGACCCTATAGTTACAAACCAAGATCATGTTCTACCTCTCTGTAATATTATAGCTAATTCCTTAGGTGATTTTAAGGTCTATAATTTTTCCACTGTTTGTATGTATACTGATTTTTGTTTTATAATAAAATGATCACTCTTAATCTGAACTGAAATAACCATGTAGTGAGAGTAATAAAGGGTTTTAGGTCACCCTCCAAATAGAGGTACATGAGGCCTACCACTTGTAAAAAAAGATATATTTTTTTACATGCTGTGCTTATACAAAACTAGTTTACCTTCACAGCAACTAATTTCATGCAGTAAGTGTTGGTTGGTATTTTTGTTTAGAGCATGCATATGTATATCTGTCTACCAATATATCTGTGTGTGTGTGTGTGTGTGTGTGTGTGTGTGTGTGTGTGTGTGTGTGTGTGTGTGTGTATATATATATATATATATCTTATATATATATATATATATCTTATATATATATATATATATATATATATATATATATATATATATATATATATATATATATGTATCTAGATCCCCTTTAGATACCCGAAATCTCACTTCACCGACAAGGAATCTGACGGGCCGAAATCACCGACAACACAGATGACCGACAAGGTGAGAACTCGACGGACTCGGTAAGTGTGCGATAGAGTGAGGGATTTAGTGTTAGGGAGCGGACAGGTAAGTGTGCGATAGTGAGGGACTGTAGTTTTAGGGGCGGGTTAAGTGAGTTAGGGTTAGGGTGCAGGTAGGGTGTGTGTGCGATAGTGACGGACTGTGGGTTTAGGGGTGGCTTAAGTGAGTTAGGGTTAGGGTGCAGGTAGGGTGTGTGTGTGATAGTGACGGACTGTGGGTTTAGGGGTGGGTTAAGTGAGTTAGGGTTAGGGTGCGGGTAGGGTAAGTGTGCGGTTGTGTCGGACCTTAGGGTTAGGGTTTGGGTTACGGTTAGTGCATGTATGGTTGTGTGTATTGTCGGTATTTTGTGTTGTCAGTCTGTTGGTGTCGGTGATTTGTGTTTCGGCATTGTGGCGTTTCGGTTAACTGAAGGGGATCCATATATCTATATATATATATATATATGTGTGTGTGTGTGTGTGTGTGTGTGTGTGTGTGTGTGTGTGTGTGTGTGTGTGTGTGTGTGTTTGTCTGTGTCTGTGTGTGTGGGTCCACTTCTTTAACTTGAAATACTGAAATCCCGTATTTCGGTATTTTGAGTCGAGAATGTTGAATGCTCAAAATCACAAAACACCACAATCACGAACACTCACAACATCGAACCTAACAAAAAACAAATAAATACATAACCCTCCCTCCAAAACAACAAACACAAACACTACTAAAACAAAACCAACAACACCGCCACATGTTTCTGCAGGGGGGTTGTGCCCCCCCATCCCCTCGCCACCCCCCCCCACACCCCAGCTACTTATATAAACCAACTCTGAGGTCACACTAACCTGAACAAAATGGGACACACACCTTCCCTCACTTACTCTACACTCCCACTGCAGACAGTCACAAGTAAAGTCACTAATAACACACACAATCGCACACTACACATTTACAAAACTCATCACATTCAGCACTCACACACAAACACTATTGCCCACCTACCCCAACCTACTTCAATAACTCCCCGCAACAACTACACATTAACACATCAACACTAAAACCCTTGAAATTGAAATACCTATCTCAGTTTCCGTACAGGCACGAGCATCACCTACCATACCACACAACACTTAAAGTGACAGCACACACTAAATAATGCACCAACGTAAACCAAACAAAGTATCGGTAAACTAAGATTCAAAATATTGCAGTTTTGAAAAATTGCACTTTCAATATTCTCAACTCGAAATACTGAAATTCAAGATTTCAGTATTTCGAGTTAAAGAAGTGGTGCCATATATAGGTATATAGATTAATATAGCTTCAAACCCTCACACACACACACACACACACACACACACACACACACACACACACACACACACACACACACACACACACACACACACACACACACACACACACACACATATGTATATGTATATCTATATCTATATCTATATATATATATATATATATATATATATATATATATATATATATATATATATTTGTGTGCATGCATATGCGCGCGCACGTGTGTGTGTGTGTGTGTGTGTGTATGCATGTGTGTGCATGTGTGCATCTGTATGTGTAGAGCGATGGCATATTATTGATTACACAAACACTGGATACCCATAAAATAGATTGCAAAAGATCACACCACAAAACATTGAATAGTGCAAAATACCTTAAATGGTGTATTATGCAGGGGAGTAAGCCTCCCCCTGCAAATCTCCCTACACTGACATGATTATATATTATAACTTCATGATTGCACTGCAGAGAGGAAAGGGCAACTTCCCAATCCCCACTATATGGGGAACTCCCAAAAAGAAATGCCAACAGATATTGTACAACTGCCAGAATGCAATTTGCCTCATATGTACAATCTGTTCCTTAATAAAGTTGAAAAAACTAATATAAATAATGACATACATTAAATCTCAAACTATTACATTTAGTAAAATACATATAGCTGTCCAACATGCACAGCCAACATGTTCTAAGCTCCATATATTCAACAAACTAACACCAAAACGCAATGTTAATTATTAAAAAAATCTACTTTTAATTTGCATGCTTCAGGATTTTGTTTTGGGTATGCACAGTTTAAAGTCGATCTTTTTCATATTAATGTGATTTTGCTACAGATATATGAGTCAATGTAATATGCATTAGATTAACTTACAAACACACACACATTCACACACACACACACACACACACACACACACACACACACACACACACACACACACACACGCACACACGCACACACGCACACACACACACGCACACACACACACACACATGAACATATATATATATATATATATATATATATATATATATATATATATATCAGTAAAGGGAGCAAGAAACTCTCTAACCTGAGTATACTGCTGTAGGACACACAATCTAACTTCCTGAAGAACAAGGACCCTGTCCAAACTCCCTCCAGTCTCAACATTTGAGCAACCTATCCCTGTACTTTCTCAGTAAAGGGAGCTAGAAACTCTCACCTAGGCATGCACCTCCTGACCACCTACAAGAAAAGGAAAAGATGCATAGAGATTACCATCCCAGAGCCCATGACAAGATTTGAAGAAGGCTCACACTTTCCAGTGAAATGGCAGAAGGCAGGATGCAAAAACTGTGCCATCAAGGGTAAACGTGCTGAACCATCATGGGGATGCCCGACCTGCAAGATTAACCTATGCATGGAATGCTTTGGTGAGTACCATGGCCATAAGAGTCTAGAAGACTGCTGACAGCAGTAAGATGAGCAGATCACACTATACATCAAAGTTGTGACCAGTTACTTCAGTCCCTCATCCCTTAGGTCCATTGCTGAATGGGCACATGTAAAGAGAAAAGGCAGACTGCTGACACTGAAGGAGGTCATGAGACCATAGTGGTATCAGCAGTCTGAGTGGGCAGCTGGCACAGCTATGGGACACTACAGATAACCAACATCTGGAGCCCCATGCCTGTCCTTGGCATTAGTGGAGCAGCGGTCCTTGCCCTGCTTTTTCTCTTTACATGTGCCCTGGCTGTGCACCCTTTGTCAGTGTCCACCCATGCTTTATTTCAGATAAGGTAAGACTGTCTTCTGCTGTTCTGGGAGTCCCTGGAAAGGGAGCAGCCAAAAACCTTACGCTGTCCCATCGCCGAATATTGTGTTGCTGGGTGCATCACTGGGGGCATACCCAGCCAGCATGGATCTTGTGATCCGCCGGGATCGCACTTGGGAACCTGGAGACTCTACAGCACAGTCCTGTCATGCTGCTGTCCTTGGTAAGCATGGGCTTGGGTGTGCCCCTGTGATGTAATGCAAAGACATGCAAAAAGACACAGCCTGGGTCAGTCTTGGTCTTTTGCCATGTTGCATTGATGTAGCTCTCCACTCAGTCTCCCTCCCTTCAGGTGTAGTCAGCGTATGTAGGTGAGAGTAGTACATGTATGAAGGTCAGGACAGCAATTAGTGAGTTACTTCAGTCCCTCATCCCTTAGGTCCATTGCTGAATGGGCACATGTAAAGAGAAAAGGCAGAGGTAAGGCAGACTGCTGACACTGAAGGAGGTCATGAGACCATAGTGGTATCAGCAGTCTGAGTGGGCAGCCGGCACAGCTATGGGACACTACAGATAACCAACATCTGGAGCCCCATGCCTGTCCTTGGCATATTAGTGGAGTGGTGATCCTTACCCTGCTTTTTCTCTTTACATGTGCCCTGGCTGTGCACCCTTTGTCAGTGTCCACCCATGCTTTATTTCAGATAAGGTAAGACTGTCTGCTGTTCTGGGAGTCACTGGAAAGGGAGCAGCCAAAAACCTTACGCTGTCCCATGGCCGAATATTGTGTTGCTGGGTGCATCACAGGGGGCATACCCAGCCAGCATGGATCTTGTGATCTGCCGGGAACGCACTTGGGAACCTGGAGACTCTACAGCACAGTCCCGTAGTGCTGCTGTCCTCGGTAAGCATGGGCTTGGGTGTGCCACTGTGATGTAATGCAAAGACATGCAAAAAGACACAGCCTGGGTCAGTCTTGGTCTTTTGCCATGTCGCATTGATGTAGCTCTCCACTCAGTCTCCCTCCCTTCAGGTGTAGTCAGCGTATGTAGGTGAGAGTAGTACATGTATGAAGGTCAGGACAGCAATTAGTGAGTTACTTCAGTCCCTCATCCCTTAGGTCCATTGCTGAATGGGCACATGTAAAGAGAAAAGGCAGAGGTAAGGCAGACTGCTGACACTGAAGGAGGTCATGAGACCATAGTGGTATCAGCAGTCTGAGTGGGTAGCCGGCACAGCTATGGGACACTACAGATAACCAACATCTGGAGCCCAATGCCTGTCCTTGGCATTAGTGGAGCGGCGGTCCTTACCCTGCTTTTTCTCTTTCCATGTGCCCTGGCTGTGCACCCTTTGTCAGTGTCCACCCATGCTTTATTTCAGATAAGGTAAGACTGTCTTCTGCTGTTCTGGGAGTCCCTGGAAAGGGAGCAGCCAAAAACCTTACGCTGTCCCATCGCCGAATATTGTGTTGCTGGGTGCATCACAGGGGGCATACCCAGCCAGCATGGATCTTGTGAACCGCCGGGATCGCACTTGGGAACCTGGAGACTCTACAGCACAGTCCCGTCATGCTGCTGTCCTTGGTAAGCATGGGCTTGGGTGTGCCACTGTGATGTAATGCAAAGACATGCAAAAAGACACAGCCTGGGTCAGTCTTGGTCTTTTGCCATGTTGCATTGATGTAGCTCTCCACTCAGTCTCCCTCCCTTCAGGTGTAGTCAGCATATGTAGGTGAGAGTAGTACATGTATGAAGGTCAGGACAGCAATTAGTGAGTTACTTCAGTCCCTCATCCCTTAGGTCCATTGCTGAATGGGCACATGTAAAGAGAAAAGGCAGAGGTAAGGCAGACTGCTGACACTGAAGGAGGTCATGAGACCATAGTGGTATCAGCAGTCTGAGTGGGCAGCCGGCACAGCTATGGGACACTACAGATAACCAACATCTGGAGCCCCATGCCTGTCCTTGGCATATTAGTGGAGCAGTGGTCCTTACCCTGCTTTTTCTCTTTACATCTGCTCTGGCTGTGCACCCTTTGTCAGTGTCCACCCATGCTTTATTTCAGATAAGGTAAGAGAGTCACTGGAAGGGAAGATGTTCACTGGTTCAGAAGGGATGGCATTCACCTAACTGAGGAGGGCATTGCGTTCTTCTTGACCAACCTCCACAATGGCTTGAGGAGAGCCATGCATGATTGTGAGAAGAATGGAAAACACCCATGACCAAGTCAGACCAGAATAGTAAGTAAAATACTATTATGAAATGTGTTGTGTAACATTAATTTCTCTGAGCTTGGCAAATAACTCTTATGGAAATTATGATTTTTTCATATTTTGGTAAATAACTTTGCAAGGGAGCATATGAATGTGCCAAGTAATATCTCATTTTGAAGACAGTATTGCTGGTTCTAATATGGTAAAAGAATTGTGCCAGTATGTTTGACACATGTGCAGATATCAAAGTTTGTTTGAGACTTATGGTTATGGAAATTATGATTTTTTTTTTCATATTTTGGTAAATAACTTTGCAAGGGAGCATCTGAATGTGCTAAGTAATACCTCATTTTGAAAAGATTACTTATAGTTCTAACATGGTAAAATAATGGTACCTGTATGTTGTACTCGTAGGCAGATATCAAAGTTTGTTTCTGACTTAGGTTATGGAAATTATGATTTTTTTCATATTTTGGTAAATAACTTTGCAAGGGAGCATCTGAATGTGCCAAGTAATATCTCATTTTGAAGACAGTATTGCTGGTTCTAATATGGTAAAAGAATTGTGCCAGTATGTTTGACACGTGCAGATATCAAAGTTAGTTTTGGACTTAGGTTATGGAAATTATGATTTTTTTCATATTTTGGTAAATAACTTTGCAAGGGAGCATCTAAATGTGCTAAGTAATAACTCATTTTGAAAAGATTATTTATAGTTCTAACATGGTAAAAGAATGGTACCTGTATGTTGTACTCATAGGCAGATATCAAAGTTTGTTTCCGACTTAGGTTATGGAAATTATGATTTTTTTCATATTTTGGTAAATAACTTTGCAAGGGAGCACCACATTGTGTGAAGTAATACCTCATTTTGAAGACAGTGTTATTCCTTACAACATGGTAAAAGAACTGTGTCTGTGCACTGCACACACATACAGATATCACAGTTTGTTTAGTCTTGTACGAATATGAAAATTATACATTTACAATACTTCTCATTATTATGCCCATATCTTTGCGAGGGAGCATGGTAATCACACAAATGATGCATCATTTTGAAGCTGACATTCAGATGCACAACTTCTACACTGATATGTAGGCTCTGTCTGTTACAGGTGATGAGATATTATGCTTTATTTATCAATTATGAGAAATAATATACTAATCATATTTCTGTGAGTATCTCATGAAAGGAGTGTCACACAGTTATGATTAAAGTATCATTTTAAAGCTGACATTCATACTAACAAATTAAATTCAGATTGTATGGGTCTGCATGGTACACAGACCAAGATATTGTGCTTTGCTTTTCCAAAAAATAAAAAAAAATTGCACAATATCAGCATTCCTTGCCAAATATTTCATTATGACTTTGATATGCACTATCAACATTTACACTGTTGGAAAGGTCAGTGTCTGCTGAATAACTTTCGCGTTTACATTTTTAGTGTAGCTCTTATAGTTAAAGAGTTATGAGCATTTGTTTTCTGTATAGTATTACAAATGGATTTTCTGAAAATGAGCTCAGGCTGCTCTGTTGTTCCTATGGTGGAATTCAGCAGGCAGCTCTTCCTGAGCTGCTCTGGAGTGAATGAGTTAATAAGCTAGCCAACTCATAAAACAACATTGCCAGATTTGCTACTGCTTCCCCCTTCAGGACCCATCACTGCTATAACCTGAAACACGTTAGTTAGAGCTTCAGAATCAGATTCACTTTAACCAACTCACCATTACCCCCAAGACCCTTTTCCAAGCTACCAATACCCCAATACTTTCTAGCCTCATTACCCAATATAAAAACCTTATGACTTTACGGTCATCTAATAAACTACTTGTATCAACATGTAAATCTAACACCATGGCAGGAGATGATCTGTTCTCTAATGCAGTTGGAAGATATTGGAACCAACTCCCTCGTGAACTTACATCACTGTCTTCGTTTACACTTTTTAAGCACAATCTTAAACTCTATCTTAAAAGCCATTGGTTATGTCCCTCTACAAATCCAGACTAATCGCAACCTATATCCCTGTTACCTTCACTAAAGACCTAATATCTGCTCTGTCTGTGTCTTTCTCTCTCAAGGCCTATCCTTGGTAAAAATATATCTTATCCTAATACAGATAATTTAACATACCTAGTTAAAGACTTCTGTGTATAAATCTACAACATCTTATCTAAGGCTTGCAACAAGATTTGTTTAAACTGTGATTATTTCTGAACTGTTGAAACTTGAAGTATATATCAGTATGACAACTAGTTATTAGCTACTAGTAAAGTCTTTTGTATATAATGTGTAAAATATCTTATCTAATGCTTGCAACAAGATTTTGTATGTTGTTGCTGTTTGTCTTTCGTTTTTTTTCCCAGTAAGGGGTCGCCACAGTGGAACTCCGGTCCACTAATGATTGGCAGTAGATTTTTTATGAAATGCCGAGGTGCCAGCTCGATGCCCAACCTTCAATGAAAACACGTCCATTTATGCACGCATGTCTTTCGAACGCTACCCAACCACAGGGAGGACACATATATATATATATATATATATATATATATATATATATATATATATATATATATATATATATATATAAATAAATATGGGTCTACTACCGTGGATCAAAATTATACTATTTTGAAATAGTTAGTGTCCCACTAACGCAAAAGTGCACTTCAACGAAAATTCACTTTCACGAAAGTCACTAAGTTGAACGGGACATTTCCTGCACTGTGGTGTGGTAGTGATGGACCTTAGGGTTAGGGCTTAGGTTAAGGATAGTGAATAGCTAGTAGGGCTATCCACTATCCTTAACCCAAGCCCTAACCCTAAGGTCCGTGACTACCGCACCACAGTACAGGAAACAGGTCCGTAACTACTGCTCAGTGGAGGAAATACAATTTCCTGCACTGTGGTGCGGTAGTCACATACCTTAGGGATAGGGCTTGGGTTAAGGATAGTGGATAGCCCTACTAGCTATCCCCTATCCATTACCCAAGCCCTAACCCTTTGTTCTAGTGACTTTCGTGAAAGTGCACTTTTATTGAAGTGCACTTTCGCGTTAGCGGGACACTACTATCATATTTTGAAATAGTGTAATTTTGATCTATGGTAGTAGACCCATATATATATATATGTATATATTTATATATATATATATATATATATATATATATATATATATATATACACACACACATATATAGGTGTTAATGCTTTGGTCAACACTGTGTTTTTGGCTGACATCTGTTTAGCCATTCATGTTTGGTTGAATGAACAGATGATTGACAGGTGTGCAACATCACACAGTTCATGGGACTTGGGAATAGTCCCTTTCTCCAATCTCAGAATTAGTATATATAATAAGCAGCAATGGGGGGGGGGGATGCAAGGAGGCTTGCCTCATTGCAATTTTTTTTAATGTTTTGTTTTAGGTTTTGCATGTGCTGAGGTTGTTTCTCTGCCCATGTGTAGTACTGCATTGACATTTGCATTTTCAATGAATTGTGGATCATGTTTTAGTTGTTGACAAACAGGAATGTTGACATAAAACTATATAATTAAAAAAAAAAATATATATATATATATATATATATATATATGTATATATATATATATATATATATATATATATATATATATATATATATATATATATATATATATATATATATATATATATATATATATATATATATGTATATATATATATATATATATATATATATATATATATATATATATATATTTTTTTTTTGTGTTACACACAGGTATGCATGTGTGTGTCTTTGTGTGTGTCTCTACATTTATTTTTATTTTTTATTTTTTTTTTACATTTGTTTACCAGGAAAGTCCAACTGGACACAGGTCCATTTTCAGCGGAGGCCCACGGAGAAAAGCTCCACATTACAATACATTACATGAGAGTAAAATGAAGTAGAACATACATTCATATGGCATATATATACACATCAGGACAACATGCTGGTGATTAACAAACATACATATAGCATATATACACACACACAACAGGACATCATGCTAGTGATTAACATTTCTTACAGTAGACAATCAGAGGTACATTTTTTTTCTTTTGCAGTAAGGTAAATGTATAAGGGTTTGGAAGCTTTCAGGGGAGAAACTGTTTATACATAGCTGTACCCTGACAAAATCTCTTGGTATGGATTAGCCTGGTGAGTAGCATGAGCATAGCCAGTTACTTAGATAGTGGGTTTTCAGGAGTTTTTTGAATTGGCTAAAGGAGGTGGTAGAAGTTATTTGGCTTGGTAGTGTGTTCCAGGTTTTGGCAATGGTGTTGGCAAGGAGGGATTTACCAGCTTTGTTTTTATGTTTAATGACAGTTATAAGGTTCTCGTTACTAGATCTTAAGGTGCTAGGGGGAGTATAGGGCTGAATTATTTGCTGAACTACTGGAGTTGTCTCAGGATGGTAGTAGAGTTTGTGCGCTATAGAGAGTTGATTGAGTAGAAATATATAAGGCAACTCAAGCCAGTTGAGTTGCTTAAGGGATAAACAGTGGTGGTACCTATATGAGGCTTCAATAGCAAACTTAGCAATCTTGTTGTAGCAAGATTCCATTTTATTTAGATCAGTTTGGTGGAGATTGGTCAGGATAGGAGAAGCATAAAGGAGGGTAGATAGAAGATGAGTCCTTGTGATGGTTTCTTTGGTGCGTTTTGTCATAAACTGTTTGTTCCTGTAGAGGAAACCGAGTTTTTTATTAACTTTCTTAATCGTTTGTGCTTTGTGGATGTTGAACCTCAGGTTATTGTCTATTTCTATGCCTAGTAGTTTAGTGTGTGTGGTTGGACTGATTTGAATGTTTTCTTTGGAGCTAATGGTGAAATTATTATTTAGGGGAGGAGCTCTGCCAGGGCTGAAAAGAATTAGTTTATTTTTTATGGGATTAAGAAGAAGTTTGGTGTTAGTGAACCAAGTTTCGGCTAGGGTGAAGTTATTTTGGGTAAGGGTTTGCAGTTCACTAAGGGTAGGGGCAGCACATATAAGGGTGGTGTCATCTGCATATTGTACTATTGAGGCAGTGGGAGAGGATGAAGAGATCTGATTGTAAATAAAGAGAACAGCAATGGGCCAAGGATGGATCCTTGAGGGACTCCTTTGGACACTAGTAACAGGGGGGACAATTGGTCCTGCCATAGGACTGCTTGCTGACGGGCAGATAAGTAGCTGTTGAACCATGAGATAGAGGAGGGACTTATGTTTAGGGTGGATAGGGTATCAAGAAGCAGACTGTGGTTTACCATGTCAAAGGCTTTTGATAGGTCTAAGAATATGGAAGAAACAAATAGTCCCTTGTTTCTGTGGTGGTTAACTATGGTGGTGAATGATAGTAGTGCTGTCGTGGTACTATGGGAAGGTCTAATGCCATGCTGGGATATGGAGAGTAGGTTGTTATTCTGGAGGTACTGTATTAGTTGAGTATGAACAACTCTTTCTAATATTTTGGATAAAGGTGATAGGATTGCTATTGGGCGATAGTTGGTGAGCTATAAGGAGTTGTCTCCTTTGTGCAGTGGAATTATATATGATGTTTTCCATGAGGCGGGGACTTTGCATTCTGAGAGAGATCTGTTTATGAGAATAGAGACAGGATAGGCTATAGCTTCAGCTGAGATCCAAAGGAAGTTTGCTGGCAGCTTATCAGCTTTAAGTTTACCAAGGAGTTTAGATATTGGTTTGGTGGTGGATACAGAGTGGAGGTGAAAACTGGGGCTATTGTTTTGTATATTGGGGTGGGTTGGGGTAGTTATTGGTGTGGGGCTGCTAGTACTATTTTGGGCATTGGCAAGGGTCTAGACTGTTTCAGTAAATAATTTGTTAAACTGAGTAGGAATGTTTTCATGATTATTTGGAAGCACAGGGGTTGGAGTTGTGGACTTTCCTGGATGCAGTATACCATTTATTGAGGCCCATAGTTTTTTGTGGGTTGTGAGCATATTTTTCTTGCATGTTTGTATAGTAGCTGGATTTGTCTAGTTTGATTTGTTTTTTTTTGGCTTTGTTAGGAAGCTCTACATAGTTTTGTCTCAAAGCAGTGGTTTTGTTTTTTCTGATATTGAATCCAGGCCTTGCTCCTTTCTTTCATTATAGTTTTAGTATCTTTTCTTAGCCATGGGGCATAGTTAGCTTTTATTCTAATGGTTCTAGGGGGTGCATGATGGTTTAAGATTTTTATGAAGGTTGTGTTAAAGTATTCAATGGAATCTTCTAGAGGTAGATGTTTTAGGGGGGTCCAGTTACAGCTTTTTAGAGGATTGATGAGATCAGTAGCTATAAAGGTTTTTTTTGTTTCTAACTAATCTGGGGATAGGTTGGTTGATGGTTTGGGATCTGTTCCTAATTAGGTAGGTTGGATGATAGTCACTTAGGGTATCTGGAAGACAACCAGATTGCTGTGCAGGAGTGGAGTCAGATACCAGGATCCAGTCTAAGATGGATTGGCGTTTGGAAGTTTTGTCAATATGAGTGGGGGTGGTTATAGTTTGGGTAAACCTGTGGAGGTTTATGAAGGCAGAGGGGTTATGGCTGGAGCAGTGAAGCCAGTCAATATTGAAGTCTCCTAATAGTATGGTTTCATGTGGAAGGGAGTTGGAGGTCCAATTAAGCAGGCTTTCCATTACAGTGATGTTATTGCCTGGTGGTATATAGCCACCTGCAATAATTATATGTTTGTTGGAACTTATTTTTAATTTGGCAAGGATTAGTTCTACATCTTTGAATTCATGGGTATTGTAATTTAGTTCTTCTAAGGCAAGATGATTTTGGAATAGTATTGCAACACCTCCGCCTTTTTTCTCTGAAATGTCTCTTCGGATAATGTTGTAACCCGGGGCAGTAATCTCATTATTGTGATGTTGTGGTTTGAGCCACGTTTCAGTTAACACAACAATATCTGGTTTGTATAGAGCTAGTAGGGCATGAAGGGCATGAATTTTGTTAGGTATACGTCTTACATTAATGTTTAAGAAGAGGAGAGTTGAGGTCAGTCTGTGGTGTAGGGGATTTAGCTGATTTAAGTTTGGGCTGATTGATGTTTTGGGTCCTGGATTGGGATGTATATCACCACTGCAAGTGAGTTTATGGAGTAGGTGTAGAAAGAGTTTGGTAAATTTGTGAATTATTTTAGTTTGTCTTTGAGAAGAGAGGGGGTTAGTTTTCATTTTCAATTTAATGCATAAGAGAATGGTAGGGGGAGGTAAGGTCACATGGCGATATAGGGACATTTTTTAGTTTGGTGGTGTTGGCTGTGGAATCAGTTTGCCAAGGGGATGGGGTGTGGTTATGAGGCTGAGTGAGGTAGGAGGACAGGATGGAAAGTAGGAGTAGGGTGAGGTAGGAGGACAGGATGGGAAGTAGGAGTAGGGTGAGGTAGGAGGACAGGATGGGAAGTAGGAGTAGGGTGAGGTAGGAGGACAGGATGGGAAGTAGGAGTAGGGTGAGGTAGGAGGACAGGATGGGAAGTAGGAGTAGGGTGAGGTAGGAGGACAGGATGGAAAGCAGGAGTAGGTGAAGATTATTAATGGGTAGAATGATGTTTTTAGTAGTTGGGTTAGATATGTGTAACCCATGTTATCTAGTTTCAGAAAGAATGTGTTACATGCAAGGGTACTATCTATGAATGAGTGAGACTGGTGTTGTATTGAAGGTGCAGTATTAGATGTATGTGGGAGTTTGTTGTTAAGAGGGATAAGAGATTTGAAGTGATAGGTGGATGAGAGTGTAAGACTTGCTAATGGGAGTTGTCTGTAGCTACAAGTTGAAGTGATGTTAGGGACTTAGGAGCTATATAAGCATCAGGTAATGCTGGGTATATGGCTACAGAAAAGTGATGTAGAGCATGGCCAGTGCAAGAGCTATTGTTTTACATGTTAGGGAGCTGCAGTATGGCCAAGAAGTATTGGTCGGGTAATTGGTATCCTCTAGTTAAGAGAGAGTAACAGAGACAGTGAGTTAGAAAATATGGGGGGGGGGGATACTTGCTACTTTATCTGTAATGATGTTCTTTTTTTTTTCAAAACAGGTTTATTGTTTTAACATATAAGAGAAATATCATAACAATTTTATACAAGTAATTAAAAATAGGTATTATTATAATATTCAACAAAACAACTAAAGTATTTACAAAGACATCCACTACAATCAGATCAATTAATTAAACTAAAATACCATGCTATTGAAATTAAAATTTTTTTAACAAATTTTGTAAATTATCCCATACAATAAAATAAGATGTTTTTCTATTTGTTCTAGTCCTAATTGTGTTTATTTCCATATGGCACACTATATTCATAACATTTTAAATTCATTGAACGAAGGAGGTGTATCTGTAATCCAATTTCTAGTTATTATTTTCCTAGCCACTGCTAGAATAGACCATAACAAGGGAAGCTTAACAATTTTAACACTTTGAGGTACAGGTGTGTTGAATAATATAAGAGATTTAGAAATAATGAAATTATCTGTAAAAGAGCCTGCAAAATTCATTAATTGACTTCCAGTATTCTTTCAATTTTATACAATCATAAAACATATGAGCCCAGTCAGCATTAATTTCTACATTACATCTCTTACATAGATTATCTTTATTATTTATTTTATTCATCATCAAAGGTGTATAAAAGATCTATGTAAAAATTTCCATGTATAAAGTCTCCAGACAATGGAAGACGTAGTTCTATAAGCAGATTCCAATATATATTGTTTATCTTGTTGATTTGGTGGGTCCCCATTAATAGAAGTGAAATAATTCCAGTATGAATCTACACTGTAAAAAGTTTCTTGTCTGATAACTTTATGTATGTATGAAAGTTTACCTTTATCAGAAACTTTATGTTGTAAATTTAATATCAAGTAATCAATCAGTGTTGGAATAGATTCTTTAACAGTTATAGACATTAAATCTATTTTATTAATGAGATGTTGTCTAAAGGTCTGAACCTCTAACCAGCAAGTTTCTCTTAGATCAAATTCTTGTTTTAAGAAATCTAGATTTTTAACTTTATTATCAGATATCAACTGATACCAGTACTTTAGATCATTATCTATAGCTAAATGAGTTCCTTCAGAAGTAGATGACAAAAGCATACCCTGAGTATACATTATAGGAAATACAATAAAATTCCATTCCCTATACTTAGGGTGCATGAATATAAAGTTACGATAACTAATAATAATATTTAATGGGTAACAAACCATATGTTTAGGTGTAATAGGTGAAGTACAAAATTCCTTTAGTAACCATAACATGGAGTTATTTACAATCATATTTTTATGTGTTAAGGAGATTTTCATGGAGTGTATACTAATTAGCTCCCAATAATCTTTCCATTTTGTGACATATGACTGATCTATTAATAAAGTAATACCTTTTACAATAGAAGAGATAGTATATAAATTAAAGTCTGGAAAAGAAATACCCCCTTCAGACCAGCTATTAGTATGTTTCTTTAATGCAATCCTAGGTCTATTAGGTGCCCATAAGAAATTTAACATTAGTGTGTTCAGTTTCTTGATAATTATTTTTGTAGGTGGAAGTATTATTGATTGTATTAAGTATAAAATCTTGGGGAATATTATCATTTTAATAATTGTAAGTCTCTCCTACATAGTTAAAAACATATTATTCCAGGTATTAAAAAGATTTTGTATATTAAGAAAACAGGTATTATAATTATTATATATAATAGATTTAATATCTTTAGATAGTATTATACCTAAATAAGTTATCTGACCTGAATTGGGTACATATTTAGTAAAATCACTAATGAGAATATTTTTTCGTGTATATATAGGTAGTATTTTAGTTTTTTCTTCATTGAATATTAAACCAGAAATACTTTTAAAATTCATCATGTTATCAAATAAAGACTGTATAGAAGAATTAGATCCTGCTGATGTAATTAGAACATCATCTGCAAAAAGTTGAATTTTGGATGTTGTATTTTCATCTATTTCAAAACCCTCTATGTCAGTACTATTTCTGATCAAATTAGCCCAAGGCTCCATTACTAAAGTGAATAATAGTGGAGAAAGTGGGCATCCTTGTTTTGTACCTTTAAGAATGGGTATTTTTTGTGAAACATATGTTCCTACCTTAATATAAGCCAACGTTCCTTTGTATAAATGTTCAATTAGATTTACAAATGCATCAGAGAAGTTTGTGCACTTCATTAAGGTAAACAGATAGTCCCAACTTACTGAATCAAACGCTGAACTTATATCAAGACTAATAAGTGTTAAATCTTTCGTTTTCCTATTTGCAAAATCTATTAATGTTAAAGTTCTTCTTATATAATCAAAAGTATTTCTATTTACAATGAAGCCTGTCTGATCTATATCTATAATGCCAGGAATGATTGTCTTCAATCTATCAGCAAAGATATTCATAAACATTTTATAATCAACATTAAGTAATGAGATGGGCCGATATGAAGAACATCTAGTTGGATCTTTATTAGGTTTTAAAATTGGCGAAATAAATGTATATTGCCAAGATGGGGGGGTTATTAACTCAGTTTGGGCCAAAATAAAAACCTTATGTATTAATGAATATGTACTTTTAGAAAGGATTTTATATATCTCTGGTATAATACCATCATTACCCGGTGCTTTGTTTGATTTAAGCTTATTTATTTGTGTAATAACTTCTGTATATGAAATACTCTTGTCCAATAGTTTAATCTGTTGTATATTAAGCTTTTTATTCATATTTGTGGTTATAAACTCCTTTATTTTATCTTTAGGTTCCATGTTAATATTATTATGGTTAATTTTGTGAAAGTGATTTCTAAATTCATCTAGTATTTCTGGTATACTAGAAACATTCTTCTTTTCCTTAGAGAAAAGATTTCTTTGATATGGTTTTGTTTATTCAACCTTTTTGTTTTATTTTTAAGTCTATGTAAGTATTTGGGACTTATTGAATAAGACAAAAACTTGTATTTCTCTAAAGTTATTTTAACTTTATGAGTTAAAATTTCTTTGTATTTCTCATTTAGTTTGTTTATTTCTTCAATAACTTTCTTGTCCATAATATTTTCTTTATTATTATGTTTATAAGAGTCTAATTTACTTTGAATATCTAACAATTCCTTATCCCAAGATTTCCTTTTATTATTATACCATCTGATACTTTGTCCATATAGATATGATTTTAAGGCATCCCAAACATAAACAATGGAGACTTCAGGAGTGTTATTTATGTCTAAAAATGTTTTACTTCTGAAAGTATATATTCTTTATAGTCTTTTAGTTGAGTTAAGTATGCTGGTATCCTTTTGATCTGAACATTATGAGTATTTTTATCATGAATTCAAAAACAATTGAATTATGATCAGATATAGGACATGAAATGATTTTGGAATTAATTAAATCTGTTACCATCTGGTTAGAAATAAAGACCCTATCTATTTTTGATTAAGTTTTGTATCTGTTAGAAAAAAAGGTGTATGGTAATGATTTTGAATCTATCTGATTATTAATATCATTCAAATGATAAGAATTAGCAAAATCCTTTAAATGTTTTGCATTAGATGTAATTCTTCTCTTTCCTATAGTGGTAGTATCACTTTCATGTAGTATACAATTAAAGTCACCAGCTAAAATAATATCTCCTATAGAGAATGATATGATCTTATCAAGATGATGTTTCACTGTATTAATACCAATTCCAGGTATCCAATATACATTAATTAATGTGTAAGTCTTCCCATTAATTTGTATTGTAACCATACAAAACATTCCTTTGTCATCCTGATAAGACTTAATGGTTTTAGGAATGGGCATACTTTTATTCCATAAAATAGCCACTCCTCTTTTTTCTGAGTGTGCTCTGAACTAACCAATACTGTATATTTGTTTGTGGCTAGTTTATCAATATCTTTTTTCAAGAGATGGGTTTCTTGTAGGAAGACTAAGTTGGCCTTATGTAAATTAATGTATCTTATTAGGCTTGCCCTTTTACATGGATTATTCAATCCATTAATGTTTAAAGAAATTCCTTTTAAAGATGTCATTTGGCATTTTTAAAACTTAAGAATCTTATGATCAAAATAACAAATAACAAGATAAGTAATGTTACATCTCCTCCTTTAGGTGTACCTTTAAATATAGCTGTATTTATTGAATCTCTTATGGGATTTCGTATAGGATTCAATTTTGTTTGTAGTGACAATGAATGTGCAAAATATATTGTGGATGTCAAAACTATATACAAATAACAATGAACAAGTGAAAATAATGTAAGGATTAAACCTTGCATCCAGCCTGAGTTGTAAACTCCAACTTAGAGTAGTATTTACCACTCAAGTTAACCCCTACCCTAAGCAGCAGTACGTCAGCTACCACCTTATCAATTTAATACTAGTTATATTTAACTGAAGTTAACAGTTTTCAATTCAATTATCTAGCAAGACAAGACTACACATTTGGTAAACAGCATCATATAAACTAAAATAAACCTTTTTTTTTTTTTTTTTTAAAAAACTGTTCATACTACTATATACATCCATGTAATATAAAACACTTGTATTCAAATAGCATTCAAATAATCTTGATGTTAGAAATCAAGAGGAGAGAAAAATAAGTTCTAACATTCATTTAAATCAAAAACTTTGGCTAATATGATTCAGACATTACATATATTAGGATGCATCTATTTTCTGTCATGTAAATACAGTTAACAGCTTCCAAAAAAAAAAAACTTGAATTGCTTGTATATGAGCATTTACTCAAACTCATTATTGCCAATAGAATAAAATATTGTATTCATAGAAATTGTTATAAATCATACTTCATAGTTAAGCAGATTCTCAGAAACATTTATATACATATCTACATACACACACACACACACACACACACACACACACACATATATATATATATATATATATATATATATATATATATATATACACACATACATACACACACATATACACATATACATACATATATATATATATATATATATATATATATATATATATATATACACATGCATACACACACACACATACACACACACACACACACACACACACACACACACACACACACATACACACATACACACACACACACACACACACACACACACACACACACACACACACACACATACACACAAACACACACACACACACATACACACACACACACACACACACACACACACACACACACACACATATATATATATATATATCTGATCTCACTGAGTTGTATCTTTACTGAGCACCATCTTACATTGCTGTCCCTTCAATAAATCTGTCTGCTTTATACAAAATAATGCACAGCAAACACATTTTAGTAACCAGATTTTACAAACATGCTATACTACTGCTTTAAAATATATCACATGACAATTTCTTCCAGTATAGAGTTATAAAATTATTTATGCTTGTCAATCAGATGAATTAAATGAGTTATAGTAATGTATTTGTTTGGGACATAGGTTTTTAACACATATTATTAATCTGCTATTCCTGTATCTGTGATGTGTCAGTGTGATATTTAGGTCAAAGGTGAGACCAGCTGCTTTCAGCTTCTCTGTGAGAATTCTGAGAGTTGAAGCTTTTGAAGTAGCTCATGGACACTGTGCATGAGACAGCCCACATCCCAGATTGTCTCTCTTAACATTTTGGCTGGAAACTTATTAAAAACTAGTGACAAACATTCATTTAGCAGTGTAAATGCATCTAAACATGACAAAACCTTCACAATGCATTCTACAGGTTATTACAGTGAAATCAAGCCCCAAATTATTAATAAGTAACAAAACTCAACATTTTTGTCCCAACTCAACTCCTATGCGAATCTTATTATTTACTGTGTCTATATGATCAAAAGTATTTCTATATATTAATAAAGAAAAGAAAAAGAGAGTAGAAAGTAAAAGGGTGTAAGGCAGAAATAAAAAAAATGTAAGAGAAAGCTATAAGAAGTATATACAATAGAATATTACTTACTGTTTATATTAATAGAGTTAAAAATAAAACATATTATTTACTATTATTTAGTTCTAATTATTATTAGTTAAAGCATGACAGATTATTTACAAACAAGCATAAGCAGTGTAATCAAGAAAGTATAATTAGGTAGTGTCATTCCTGTATCTGTGATGTGTCAGTGTGATATCTAGGTCAAAGGTTAGACTAGCTGCTTTCAGCTTCTCTGTGAGAATTCTGAGAGTTGAAGCTTTTGAAGTAGCTCATGGACACTGTGCATGAGACAGCTCACATCTCAGACTGTCTCTCTTAACATTTTGGCAGGAAACTTATTAAAAACTAGTGACAAACATTCATTTAGCAGTGTAAATGCATCTAAACATGACAAAACCTTCACAATGCATTCTACAGGTTATTACAGACTCTATGTAAGTGAAATCAAGCGCAAAATTATTAATAATTAACAAAACTCAACATTTTTGTCCCAACTCAACTCCTATGCAAATCTTATTATTTACTGTGTCTATATGATCAAAAGCATTTCTATATATTAATAAAGAAAAGAAAAGAGAGTAGAAAGTAAAAGGGTGTAAGGCAGAAATGAAAAAAAATGTAAGAGAAAGCTATAAGAAGTATATACAATAGAATGTTACTTACTGTTTATATTAATAGAGTTAAAAATAAAACATATTATTTACTATTATTTAGTTCTAATTATTATTAGTTAAAGCATGACAGATTATTTACAAACAAGCATAAGCAGTGTAATCAAGAAAGTATAATTAGGAATAGCATTTGAAGAACATATAAACTTTTAAAGGAAAAAAAATGTATCAAATTACTGACCTTATTTTTCCTCTTCAGAAAGAGAAACAAGTTAAATCACAGCTTGCCATTAAATCTCCAGATATTTTGACTAGTTATGAAACAAAACATTTCTTTGCACACAGAGAATAACTTTGATTAAATCTTTTTCAAAATATTTGTTGCTTCTTGGAAATGCAGGAACTATATTTAAAAGGATTAATAATAAAATAAAATGATGAGAGAGAAAAAAAAACATAGTACAAATCATTTGTTTTTAGTCTCTTCTTCTTCTCTGAAGTCTTCCACGAAGTTTCAGTTGCCAGTCTCTTTAACGAAGGACTAGCCCATTCCATTTCTTCTATTTTTTCCAAAATCTTATTTTTTGATAAACAGTAAAGCAGAGTCTAAGTCATCGAAAATTTTAGGACCATCAGGAAGGAAGATTTTAAGCTTGGCAGGAAACAGAAGGTATGTTTTAAACTGTGCTTTTTTAAGCTCCCTTATTAGTGGCAGAAAAACTTTTCTTTTAGCTAATACTATGGAAGAATAGTCATTGTCAAAACGCACAGTTGTTTCATTAATCTTAACAGGAGCTTTAGCCCAAACAGATTTAAGAACCATCTCTTTATCAAAAGATGATAGAAATCTAACTATAACTGATCTAGGATAGTTTTTGTTAGAGTTAGTATTAGCTATAGATCTATGTTCATAGGTTCATAGGTTCATAGGTTTATACTAGGCTATCTGCCCTAAGGCATTTATAAGCCTAGCCCAAATTTTTGTGGCTTACGCCACCCCTTATATGAAAAAATACTGTGCCCATTAGTTTGTTGTGCCTCTGTCCAGCAGTGACACAGAGATGATTCCCGGGGTAAACCTACGATCTCCCATCCACAGGTCTAGATTTCTCTTGAACAGAGTCAGCGAGGTGCTCTGCCTCACATGGACCGGGATTTTATTCCACAGCATAGGGAGTCTCTGAGTGATAAATCTATCCCTCCAGCACGTCCTATTTATATCCGTGCTAAGGTTTAAGTCGCTTGCTCTAGTGGTTTTGGTGGATTTGGATTTTTGAGGTGGAGCATGTCCATTAATTCCGGGTTGGACATGGCCTTGTATGTCAGGCACATGTCACCTCTGAGCAGACGGTATGCGACTGAATAGAGCTGGAGTTTCTTCAATCTGGCAGCATATGACAGATTTTGGAGTCCCTTTATCCTTTTGGTGAGGAACTTTTGGGGTCTCTCCAATTGCTGCAGATGTCGGGTGAGATACATCCTGAATGGGGCATTGTACTCGATCATTGGTCTGATAAGTGAAGAGTACAGGGGAACAATGACCTCACTAGATCTGGATGTGAATCCCTTCATGATCAGGTGGGCAATGTAGAAGGTCTTTCTAACCACTTTAGCAATGTGAGTGTCAAAAGCAAGGCCACTGTCAACCTGGGTCCCCAGGTCCCTGATAACCTCTTCTGTGCTTAGTGGATTGCCACCTATATGGTAGCTTGGGGTTACCTTGTTTTTCCCGAAGGGTATGACTATACATTTTTTGGTGTTTAACTTCAGGCCATGGCTCTGGCACCAGCTGTCTGTTTACGTGAGTCCCTTCTGAAGGATATCCGTGTCTGATGCACTTTCCACTATGGCGCCCAGTTTGCAGTCTGCAAACTTTGTCAGCCAAAGTCCTCCTATGTTGGCCTGTACTTCTGAGAAGTAGATGCCAAACAATAGGGGGCCAAGGACCGAGCCCTGTGGGACACCACTTGTGACCGGCTTGGAGTCTGACACAGCGCCAGCAACTCTAACCCTGTGGGTTCTGTCCTTAAGCCAGTTTGCAACCCATCTTGTGACATATGGGTTTACATTTAAGCTGGTAAGTTTTTCTACAATACCCGAGTAGGGTATTGTGTCGAAAGCCTTTGCAAGGTCAAGGTAGGCTGTATGGACTGCCTTTCCCTCATCAATGGCCTTGGTGACTGTTTCGAAGAAGTCGACCAAGTTCAAAAGGCATGATCTTCCCTTGACAAAGCCAAACTGGGTCGGGTCCAATGTCTGCAAGTCCCCTATATCTTTGTTTATGAGCTCCATTATGATCCTCTCCATAGCTTTGCAGACTAGACTTGTTAAGCTTATGGGGCGTAATTACCAGGGTCCGTAGAGGCGCCTTTGTGGAGTGGGACAACAGTTGCCGACGCCACTCCTTGGGCACGTATCCTGTGGTAAGGCTGAGATTAAACAGCTGCCTTATGTGCAGGTTTAATTCCTCATTTAGCTCGTGTAGCACACAGCCGGGGACACCATCCGGTCCCATTGATGCTGTGTTTTTAGCTTTAGAGAGCAGCTTTCACCTGCGCATTTGAGATGTCCGGGAGGCTACACTCGGCTGGGATAGTTATCTCTCCTTTAGGGGAGAGGGGTGAAGTTTGCACTGAACCTGTCTGCCAGTATGTTGGCAATGTCTGTAGGTTCAGTGATTTTTGTATCATTTTGGACTAATTCTGAGCATATCTGGGAGTTTCCACCCAGGTTCCTAACATAGCTGAAAAAGGCCTTATGATTGTCCTTTGAATCCATGGCAATTTTTCTCTCAAAATTGGCCTTAGTTGATTTTATGAGTGCTCGATTTTTTACTAATAATGATCAGGGGTGACTTCCCTTTTATGGATTTTGTTCTATCATGTAATAGCTTTCTCCTCTTATTGTAAAGTTTGTTAATGGCTGGGGTCCACCAGACTGGACGTTTGCCCTTTGTGGAAAGAGTCTTGGTTTTATTTGGGATTGCCTGATCCATGCTGTCCTGGAGGTGTTCATAGAAGGCATTTGTAAGGGCTTCCGCAGCTTGGGTTGTGGTTTCCACTGGCTCAGGGGCCTTGAAGGATACCACACCAGTCTTGAGTAGTGTGAAGTTTGCTTTAGAGAAGTTCTTCACTATGGTCTTTTTGTTTGGGGTGGGGCGGGATGTGGATTTCCAGTGAGATTAGTTTATGATCAGATCTCACCAATGAGGGATATACTTCGTGTGGAGCATTTTGTCCCCATGTTTGTGACAATGAGATCTAGTATATTTTCTCCTCTCGTGGGAACAGTGACTAGCTGTTCCATGGCATTTGAATTTATGAACTCCAGGAACCGTTGGGCTAGAAAGTTAGGGCTTGAGTAATGTTCCCAGTCTATATTCGGTAGTTGAAGTCACCCAATATGATGGTGTTTGGAGATACATTTATACCCTCCAGTGTCTTCAGGAAGGCTGTGTGGGGTTCCTGAGTTTGAGAGGGTGGCCTGTAGCATGCTACAATTTGTAGAGCAGTTTTGCCTATGGTTAGTTGCACCTGGATGGTTTCCAAGCTTGGCGTTGCCACCAACCTGGAGGTGTGGGTATCCTTTATGAATATGGATACACCCTCCTTTTGTGGTGTGGTCCGGGTTTTGGGGCCGAACGCATGATATGAGGTAAAACCTAATAGTGCCGGGGTGCTCTCAGGAGCCTTGAACCAGGTTTCAGTTACAGCACAGACATCGATGTTCTCCATACTGAGAAGGGCCTCGAGTGCGTGCATTTTGAGATTTAGACTTCTGGCATTGAGCAGCATTATCCTCAGTTTCTTCCCATTTTTGTTTTCTAGGGTGGTAGGTTTAGAATTTGAGCCTTGCCTAAAAAGGCACTATGGGGTGGCAAGAGCCTTAGCCAATATCCGAATCCCAGGGGTGACAGGTGCAAGCCGTCCCTTGCGAAGCAGCGTGGCTTGTCAAGCATGTCATCCCAGGCAGACAGACACTGGATCCCCTTTGAATGACACCAGACATTAAGCCAATTGTTAAAGCTGATCATCTTGTCTCTATATTGTGGCATCATTCTTGGTGAAGGAAGGATACTGCTCATGGTTAGGTCATACCTGCCTGGGCTACATAATCAGAGAGCTCCTCTATGTCTCTTTTCATGTAGTCCAGGGAGGTACGTCTCAGGTCGTTCACACCAGCATGGACAATGACTGTGTCATATTTGTACTTGCCGTGGAGTGACCCGAGTGCTTGTGTTATGTGGCGGATTCTAGCGCCCGATAGGCAGCTTACTGTGACCCTCTCCTTGTTCAGCCTGGTGAGTGGGACGTCAGTGTGTCTGACTATGGAGTCACCTATGACAAGTATGTTTGGTGTTGTATTTGGCCTTAAGGGCTGTGACTGCTTTGCACACTGCTTTTGTGGTTTATGTGTTGCTTGTGGGGTGTCTTGATGTAGCAGTTGTTTGGGTGTCTGCTTTGGAGGCCTATGCTGTTTAGGTAAATTTTTACTCAGAGCCTCCAAGTATGTCTTTGTGTGTTTATGTGTTTGATTCAGTGGAGTGGTAGCATTATGTGAGGCTGGTTTTGTGGTGTGTGTAGTTGCCTTCTCCTCCTGTCTGGTCTTGCCAGTCCTGAGTTGAGAGAGCTCAGCCTCCAGTTTGGCTAAATAGCTGCATCTCTCGCAAGTATTTGTGTTATGTGGGAGGAGGAGAGGGTTGTCTGTGTACATGAGGCAGTTATAACATTGCCTCAAGATTCCCAGATTCACCAGCTGGACCGGAGAGAAGATTGACAACTGACCTTTGGACATGCTCTGATGCTATGTGCTCTTTCGATACCAAAAGAGAATGCTTCTGGTAAATCTAAAGTTTTAGGGAGCCATGTTGTCAAAAAAGAAGTAATATTGTTACCTTCAATATTTTCTGGCAGTCCAAAAATCCTAATGTTATTGCGCCTAGATCTATTTTCCAGGTCATCCAGCTTTGTTTGTAAATGTGTATTTTGTTTCAGCAGAAACTCAGTGTTGATTTCCTCTTCTTGTATTCTATTTTCCATGTCATTCACAGCTTCTTCTATGCCTGTCATCTGGATCTTCTGTTGTTGCAGGTCCATATGTAACAAGTCTATTTGTTTTGTAGTTTTTTCTATGAAAGTGTCTATTTTAGTATCCATTTTATCCATCTTAGCAGTAAGTTGCTGGACTATAATTATCAGAGACTGAAGTTCTTTCTTGATGCTGGAGTCTTGAGAATTTGTCTTACTGGAACTCATTTCAGACTGATAAACTGACAGGAAAATTTCCAAAGTAATTTCTGAGAAGAATATTAAGATTTCCTTTCTTTTTTAGATATAGTTCAAGAACTATATAAAACAAACATATTTAGAAAGAAAATTACTTCAAAAATTAATTTTTTAAGTAATTAATTCCTGTCAATGTAATGAAATTGGTGGAGCTGAAGAAATCTGCTGCTATCCTGTGTTCATCCTTCTGTAATGATGTTCTTGACTATGGATAAGGTGAATTGAATTATATATTGTCAATTTATTTGTACTACATTCAGATATGTGTATTTACTTCAGTTAAAAATATTAACTATAAGTAATACTTAATGGTTATAGGGTGATGTGTATAGAGAGGTGGTGGAGGAGGTAGGGATTCTATGTTGGAGGCAGGAAGTAGGCTAGAGTGTTTGTGAGGAACAGGAAGGGGAGGAGTGTTTGGGTAGGAGGAAACAGCTGGTTAGGTATAAAGGAAATGATACGGGGGGTGAGTGGGGAGCGAAGTGAGCCCGAGCGTAGCGAGGGCAAATGGAGTGGGGCTGCACCCACAACAATTGTAAAAAACATTCAATACCTTAACATACAACAAATTATCAACAGTGAAACGGATGAAAGGGGTGGGGGTGGGCTAAGAGTAAGAAGGTTTGCAGCTGTTGCCCCTGGGGTATGCACTCTAGCTGACTGTAATACATTTTAACAAGGCATAACAGTAGTCACAAAAACTAGCACCTACACTACACAAGTGGCAACAACAAGGTTCCTGGAGTTAAACCTGGGGCTGCAGTCTATTTTTGGATGATTGCTGGTTAGAGTTTTCTTTGCTTTTAGCCAGAGTGAGAGGATTCCTTGCTCACACAAGTGGGGGGGGGGGGGCATAGTGATCAGGTGCTCAGTGGCTACTACACAAGTGGCAACAACAAGGTTCCTGGAGTTAAACCTAGGGCTGCAGTCTATTTTTGGATGATTGCTGGTTAGAGTTTTCTTTGCATTTAGCTGGAGTGAGAGGATTCCTTGCTCACACAAGTGGTGGGGGTGGGGGCCCAAAGCAATCAGCTGCTCAGTGGCTACTATACAAGTGGCAACAACAAGGTTCCTGGAGTTAAACTTGGGGCTGCAGTCTATTTTTGGATGATTGCTGGTTAGAGTTTTCTTTGCTTTTAGCTGGAGTGAGAGGATTCCTTGAACACAGAATTGGGGGGGGGGTGCAAAGTGATCAGGTGCTCAGTGGCTTAGAGATGCTGCACCTGGAGGGCTTTCAGCTGCAATTCATGTGTAACGTTGTGTTTAATACATCATGTGTAATACATGTGTAAATGGGTCCTAGTGTTGCGGTACGACCATTTTAAAAAGTGCCAAAGGTACTCACTCCCATCATTAATCTGCCAAGACACCTCCCCAGTTTAGCATTTTGGATCTGAGCTACAGTCCTCATCAATGGACTTTTTATGTTTACAGCTTGATTGTAGATATTCCATCAATTAGATTGTCAACTCTGTCAATATTCTTTAGTTTGGGACAAATGGTTTCAAAGCATGTCTTAGAGCATTACCTCATAAACTTTTGCAATATTGTCTGGCTATTCCAATGTAAATGTCGATTTTACTTTTCACACCAGAGCTACATAGCTGCAGTTACAGTACTATAGTTTGGGAGGTAGAATTATTTTGATAAATATTCTGAAAACAGATATGGCCTCTAAAGTCCTACATGTATCGTCATGCTGCGATTTCCTTGAGCTGTCAATTGTTCTTTTATCTAGTTATTCTATTTTTATACTTTTTTTCTCTATTTCACCCAGTGACTTCAGTTGTCTCTTGGCTGTTATTCTTCATGAATGTTGAACAAATGGCCCTGGCTTATTCCATTTAGGGTTATATAAGATACTATTTTAGACTTAGCCCTCTGCACCTCTTAACCATTACTGCCCTTATCTGAGAACCTCAGTTCTTGGAAAAGCATGCATCCAGACCCTGAAGATGCACAACACCATTGCTGTTTTCAATATTCTATCATGTGAGGGTTGTGATAAAAATGATCTATCCCTTCCTTTCTCTATGGAGAGGTAACTCAACTCTTTTATTACAGCTAGCCTTCTGCTACTTGAACTTCTAATCAAGGCCAGGTTTCTGGCAGTGCACAAAGATGCTCTCATTCTGCACCTTTTACATTTTTTCTGTTAATATACAATGTCTATTGTAGCCATTTCTTTGGACTAACTAATGTGTGATAGCTTTTATGCATCAAATTTTGACTAGGATGTTTTCCTAGTTTGGAAGAAAATTCCTTGCTTGATTTGTGAAAGTTTCACTGAAATTGCTCAGGCGAAAAGATCACTGTATGTCTTGAGCAATAGGTAATGAAACAGAATCCAGGTGCACATTACAGAGTATTGCCTTGTAGTTTAGAGGATATGCTGTATTTTAACCCGATACTTGCAGGACAGCTATTTTTCTAGACAAATTCCTGAACATTTTCACATGCATGCAGTTCTTTTCTGAGATACCTCTTCCACATTAACCACACATTAACAAGAACAGAGATTTGCATTATGACCAGATAATTGATATTTTTTGGAAGGTATCATTTATTTTATTCAGTACACTCAGTCTCAGTAAGTACAGTGCCATATTAAATTGATCCTTAGTTACACAGTATTTGACATTTGTCCAGATTTTCACAGAATGCCCAGATTTTTTCCCTCATATTTTTGATCTGTTCCTCATAAAATGTGTGGCATTCTGACAAATCACTGAGGATTGAAGTCACTAAATAATTTCACGCATTTGAGTTACAGATGTCTTACTGTTCAGAAAATACATGCTAACACAAGTCCTGTTATTCTAGTAAATTTCTAACCTTATAAGAACAATACTTAAAAATCTCTTCCTATTTTTGGGCCTTTGTCATCTCCATCATTTTAGGCATTGTCTAGATTTCATGCACTAAAAGGTTGATAGGTATTGTATATACATTTCAAAATGCTATCAAAAATCAGACCCAGCTCGTGGTGTACATGGATAAAGCTTTTTCTATGCCCCAAACAACCAGTAATTGACCAGCAGCATTAATACTGCAGGAACCAGCTGTGGGAGGATGGGAATGAGTGGCTGACACTGGCTCACCCATCCTGGTGCTGGGAAGGCTGCCTTGGCTCAAGGTGATAGTAGCATTAACAGCCTACTGAGTTCCATACTATAAGCCCCTGACAGCAGTATGACACTAGATCAGCATCCTCACTGTTTTCAATAGCTCTGGATGTGGTTTGGGTTAAGGCTAAGACAGGTCCAATGGACCCAGTGAATGAGGAGATGAGCTAGTGGCAGCATGGCTAGCCGTAGGGAGAAAAAGACCTCATCAAAATAATGATTTCTCCAAATATCCTGTAGTCATTCCTGGCATCTAACCCAATCATTTATTCACTAGCTCATTTAATCATGTAATAAACTGGGTTATCTGCCAACAATCCCTACCATCTATCAGTTTTAGGATTTCTTACCATATGCTGTGTATAGATATGGTCAAAGGATTTTCTGGTGTTAGAAGTGGTTGAATGTGTACTTTGCCAAATGCCACAAAACTCAAATTATGCAGTACTAATGCCAATGCTTTCATTAATAATGAAAGTTTTTAGCACTGGGGTTGAGAGTGTTTGTGGACGTGTGTGTGTGTGTGTGTGTGTGTGTGTGTGTGTGTGTGTGTGTGTGTGTGCGCACGTGCATGTGTGTGTGTGTGTGTGTGTGTGTGTGTGTGTGTGTGTGTGTGTGTATGTGTGCTGGCTAAGGTGAAGAGGACGGATGTGTCCGTATATTTGGATACTGGTATGTGTAAAATGTGGGTCTGTGTGTTTCATGCTTTGTGGTACTGTCAGGGAAAGGGTGCTTAGAACCCTGCTGTGTAGGGTTAGGGTTAGGGCAAGAGATGGGTTAGGGTTAGCACAGGTGAGTAAGACGTGGCATGGGGGGGGTAATGCCTATGCAAGAGCATGGGAAAGCCAGAGCCTATCCCAGTGCACATTTCTTTCTTTCTTTTTTATTTATATGTCTGTCTGGGTTTGTTTGTATTTCTTAACTGGGATGCAGAACTGAACCACATGGTCCTTTTTGAGGCTTGGACCAGGATTACATTCTGATTACACAATTTGCCCAGTCACATAGTAAGCACATGCGCACTAAGGGAATGAACAGATGTAAGACAGAGGAACAATCTTGGAAAGGTCACCAGTCTACACTAGGACACACAAGCACATTCAGGCATACTACAACTAAACTTTCAGGCAACTTAGAATATCAGCAATTCACCTAAAGGTACACATTTAGGATATGCAAGGAAACAAGAGTAACCTAGAAAAACTCACAAGAAAACACAGAGGAAATGTGGAATACAAACTGATGGAATTTCAGATGGCGAACAAACCTTAAGTCTGAGCACTGTGAAGGAGCAATGGTAACCCACTTCACCACTTTGCCAATGCTAAGAGTGTATTACATAAATGTGATTTTTTTTTGTAAAACTAACTAACTAACTAACTAACTAACTAACTAACTAACTAACTAACTAACTAACTAACTAACTAACTAACCAACTAACTAACTAAAATAACAGCATCTATAGTAATACCTTATGCAGCTCAGTGGTGCAGTAGATTGCACTGTATTTTGACATAGGCAATCATAGATTTATATAAATGAAAAAAGAACATATTGACAGAATTTTAGTTGCAAACATTATACATCACTTATAATCTATCCAGTCACTGTCAGTCAGACATTACATAGCTCATTCAAATCTTGCCTTCTTTAAACCTCATTCCTCCTCTGCATTTATCATTCCCACAGTTCCCATTTTTCCATGTAATTTGCTCCTAACCTTTTCTAAAGATCCAATTTCCAGTTGTTTATCTTTGTTACTATATTCTCTACTTCTAATACAGTTGGATTAGACTTTGATAATAAGTTTTTAGCAATTGCTTTTATGGCAGCCACCATAATTAGACTCAGGAAGGCCTTACTATGTCTAGGCAATTCTGATTCTGTATCATAGCTGAAAAAACATTTCCTTACTTATACCAATTTGCTTACCCAGTATTTCTGATAGATTAGTCTGCAGGGAATTTTTAAAGTCTGAAAACTTATTATACTCCTGGAAAATATGTTCCCAATTACTTCTTCCTTCCTCACCACACCTCCAACATTTGCTATCTACCTCAGGAAAGCATCTATGAGGTCTACCTGGGGTATAAAAAGACCTATGTAAACACTTCCAAACAAAGATCCTAAATCTTCTAGACTTTGTTGCATATTTGGGAGATATACACATATCCCCATTATTTCTTTCTGAATTGCTTAACAAGTCTCTTTTCCCAATCCTTTCTAACCTCCTCTGATTGATTCTTATAGTTATTGTGCAATATTTTATATAATCTATTAATTATTTCTTTTTTAACAGCAGCTTCTGTTCTAGATTCTATAAACAGCTCTATCAGTGCCGGTCATTTGCTTAGGATCCCCCTATTTCTTTCTCTTTGCCTATACTCTGATATAAATCCTTGATAGGGAAGGCAGTCTCTAGCCTGCAGTCCAAATACAATTTTGACCTCTTCCCATTCTATTACTTTTTCCTCTCTATTCATTTGCTCACAATATCTTGTTTCTTTTGACAGTTTTCGCCAATAAATTCCAGGCCCTTCTTGACTATTGTCTGTATCCCTAATTGCAGTCATCCCTATCAGCAGAATCTCTTTTCCCATGTTGCTGGATTAGTTCTTAGAATACTTTCTGCTACTTCATGAATATATTAGTCTGGGGTCTATATTATATGAACGAAGTTTTATAACTTTGAATACCATATGATCGACACCATATGGTCGAAGTTATAAAACTTCGAACAGTTAAAAAAAAGGTAACCTAACATGTTAAAGCAGGGGGACAAGCCTCCCTGCACCCCCACACCCCCTACACTTTAAATATGCCAACTCTGAGATTGCACTACAGTGCAGTAAAGGGAAGTTTTCCTTTTACCGCATTATAGTCCAGTCTTGCAGTTGGTATATTTAAATCACAGGGGGTGTGGTAAGCACCGCCCCCCAAGTGGGGGGTGCTGGGGGGCTTGCCCCCTGCATAAAATCCTTAATTTAGGGTTTATTCTTTTATTATTTTTTTAACTATTCAAAGTTTTATAAGTTTGACCATATGGTGTCACTCATATGGTATGTAAGCAATAACCCACGCCTGGGTGTGAGTAATGCTGGTTTTATCCACGGTTGGTGTGGTTTGGTCACGAGGGTGAAGCCTGAGTGGCCAAACAAAGACAACCGTGGGTAACTCCAGCATTACCCACACCCAGAAGTGGGTTATTGCTATTATACAATGACATTATTTAAGAAAAAAATACTTACTTTTCTTAAATAATGGCATTGCATAATGCCTCCGTGCTGCCCTTCCACAGCTGTCCGGTATTCTGCGGCAATTCTGATTTACTGCACATGTGTATGCTTATGCAGTACAGCAGAGCTATGTGTGGAAGCAATGGAGAAAGGAAGATCTCCGTTGCTTTTTAAAAGTGTCTCGCTATGTTAAAAGTGTTTAACATAGCGAGACAGCTTTAAAAAAGCAATGGAGAAAGGAAGATCTCTGTTGCTTTTTTTAAGCTATCTCACTATGTTAAACCCATTTAACATAGCGAGATTACAGCAACGGAGCTCTTCCATTGCTGTCTAAAAAAAAAAAAAAAAAGACTTATACTAATGGAAAAAGGGAAAATGTTCGGGTGACCAAACCTTTTTCCATTAGTATAAGTCTGATTTACAATGGCCATGCTGACCAATCAGCATGCATGTTTTGGAATATTGATGGGGGGAGTCATTGTATAATTGAAGTTATAAAACTTTGTTCATATAATATAGACCCATTAGTCTGTATGGTTATTGTTATTATCCTTAAAGTTCTGCATCCAAAATCCCAGTCTCTTCTGTTTCTTGTGCATCTCCCCTGTTTCGTCATCATCCCTATCCATTTTGAATTATAGGTTTCTGCTTGTGTGATTATATATATATATATATATATATATATATATATATATATATATATAGGAGCCATAACTGTGTAGCTCTCAAATACCTCTTCAAATTGGGTAATCCCAAATCACCTTGTTCTATTGGAACAATCAGCTTATTCCATTTGACTCTTGTCATCTTCCCTCCCAGATAAAATCCTTCGGCTCTTTATTACTTGGTATCCACAACTTATCCTCTGGTTGATAAAAATATGCCTGAGCTGTGTATAAAACTAAAGGGACTAAAAACATTTTAACTGCTTGTATCTTGCTATCCATAGCCATAAAACAGAGCTTCCAATTTCTCAGTTTTTGTATTATCTTTTGTTTAGTCTCTTCCCACATATTCTTAGCTGCCTCAACAGAATTCTTTTTAATCAATTTTCCTAAGTACTTCATTTTATCATGCCCCCACAAATATGGATATTACTGAACAAATTTGTGTGTGGGTCCATAATTTATAACTATTGCCTTTGTTTTAGCGTCATTAATTTTGCATCCTGAAAAGATTTGAAATGGTCTCAAAATACTCTATACATCTGAAATGTCTTTTTTTAGTTTTATCAGGTATAAAATAATAGCTGTAAATAGAGAAATCTTTTCTTGACTACCATACCACTAATATCCTTGAATTTATTTCTTTGCCAGTGGTTCTAAATATAATACAAATAGCAAAGAGGAAAGAGGACACCCCTGCATGGTTCTTCTACTCAAACAGAAATTATCAGAGAGGAATGAATCTACTTTAATTGTTGCCTTTGATCCCTCATATATCCTCCTAATAAACCTTATAAAATTATCAGAGAAAGCAAATGCTTCCATTGCTCTGCTCATAAACTCCCAGATTTCTCTGTCAAATGCATTCTGTGCATCAATACCAGCCAACAACAGTGGTATTTTCTTATCGTCTACTTCCCTCTGGATCATCAATGTTCTGTTAATGTTGTCAAATGTTTGCCTCCCCTCCAGAAAACCACAGTGAGCCATATCTATTGGTTTTGGCATCACCATGGCCAATCTTTTAGTGATTATAAACATAAACAGTTTATAATCATGGTTTAGGATTGAAATGGGTCTATATAAAACTGGATCTGATGGGTCTTTACCCTCTTCAGGTATTACAACCACCGTTACTTTCTTCAAGGATGTTGGTCTCTTCTCCTCTTAAAATACTGTTAAACAAACATTCCAGATCTTTATCAGTTTTTACCCTCTTAGCTTCCAAACTTCCTCATGAATACAATCTATTCCTGGGGACTTTCCTGTGGATTGGTTATACATCATCATTTTATCTCATCTCCTCAAATCCTAATTGTTAGTAATTGAGCCTCATCCACCTCTAACCTTGACATATTTAATTATTACATAAGCATTTCATTTGTACCTTTTACTGATTTTCATATTTCTCTGCTTTATATGGACTTTCATAAAAATTCTGAAATATTTTTAGTACCGCTACAGGACCACTTGTAATATTCCTTGTTATAGGCTTCCTAAGCTTGGTGATAACCCTTTCTACTTTCTGTTGCCTGAGTTGTTGTGCTAAAAGTTTTTGTGCTCTGGAGTTATTATATTATCAAAAAACAGTTGCTTAATAGCAGTCTTTCTAAACTTATGCATATTATTGAGGTAATTGCTTATATTCTGTTTAGCATTCTGCAATACTTTAACTTTTGTCAGTCCCTCTAAATAATTCTTGTTTCTTCTTAACCATATCTTGCTTTTTTTATTTCCACCTTATTTTTAAACACTTTAATTTCATACTGCTCCCTAGTTATATTTTCATAAGAAATTGCTATCTTCTCTAATATCTCCCTTGAATAATTTCCACTATCCATTCCTTATATTCCTCTCTTTTCAACAGATAGGTGGGATAGAGCCAGTGTCTCATTTTTATTTCATTACCCTACATTTTTATTTTAGTTATTATCGGCACATGATCTGATAGTTACTGGATGCGTATCAAAACTTTCAATTAAATGCACATGTTCCTCTGAAACATAAGTACTGTCTTGCCTATCCCAGTTTTTCTATTTTAGGGTATAATATGTACAGAACTGACATCTTCCATGCCAAATATTTTCATAAATTTCTTCAAAAATCTACCCACCTTTGTTATATTTTCCCTTCTGGGCCCCGAAAATACAGCTTCACTGCTGCAAATCAAATTCCAGTTCCCATCTACAAGTAATGTTCTTTGCTGCAAGCTGATTATTTCTCACAGAATTTTCTTAAGCTCCATTATAGCAGTTTTAGATGAAATATAAATACATGCCAATGCAATTGTCTACCATTGCCAGTAGTCCCTTAGTACTGCAAATCATAGGATCATAGGAGGTTACTAGGCTAATGGCCCTAGGGCCCTTACAAGCCTAGCCAAGAGTTTATGCCCAAAAAAGTAACCTCAGTCAGCACCTGTTGCCCCTATCAATGAGGGACAAAGGTGGAATCCCTGGGACAAATTTGTGGTTTCCCATTCACTCATAATGGTTGTGATTGAAGAGGTACTCTGTTTGATATGTGTGAGAAGTGTATTCCAGAGACAGGGCAGCTTCTGGGAAACAAACCTGTCTCTCCAACAGGTTTTGTTGATGTCTCATATTAGATTTAGGCCTTTTGAGGAGGTAATGCATAAGGAGTTAGACTTACACATATGTAGCATCTCTAGTCGGGCAGGGTCTGATATTGCCTTGTTGGCGAGAGACAGGTCACCTCTGAGCAACCTGTATAATACCGAGTAGAGTGATAGTAATTTGAGCCTGTCCACATAGAACAGGTGTTGAAGGCCATGTATTCCCTTTGTGAGGTATTTCTGTGGCCATTCCAACTGATGCAGGTGTTTGGAGAGGTACATACCAAATGGGGTGTTATACTCAATTATTGACCTAATGAGGGAGGAGTACAGACAGGTAATAACCTCCTTCTTTTCTAGATGCAATCCCTTTACTTATGAGATTAATCGAAATCTACCAGTATTATCTTTTTATCCTCTTCTACCATGATTGGATCTCCTCTTGCAATTAATTTAAGTATTCTTCTTTTCCTTTGTAACAGGTACTCCACTGAATAACCATCCGAAAACCTTTCTTTATCAAATTCACATGTTCAGTTCTTTCCAAATGTGTCTCCTGTACCATAGCTAATTGCACCCTATGTTGTTTAATATAGTTCACTAATCTTTCTATTTTTTGTATATATCTGTGAGACCATTTACATTTAAAGATAATATACAAAGCATCATTCTGTTAAAAAGTTATTATTCCCACCTTTTATGTGGAACACTGTTTTTGTTAAGTGTCTAGTTCCAGCCTTTGTGCTACATGCATACACTAATGTTTGGAAGACTAATATTTTATACAGTTCTTTCTTGTCATATCAATTTGAGGCTATGTCACATCTTACAAAACATTTTATTTTATTGAAAGTCCTCAAAAAATCACACCCCAATACACCCCTAAAACCTATTAACTTATACAATACACTATGTACATCTTCAAATATTGAAGTTTTACCCTCCTAATAGGAGCGATTGTCCAAGACTAGCAGCCACACTTATAGACTTAGATTAACCTAAAAGGAAGCTTATCCATGCTAAGATGTGTGGTACAGCATGTGCTTTGACTAAGTGCTGCCTGGTTTTGTCTTATCTTTATTACTCTCCCAGATTGGAAAAACACTTGAATGCTTTCAGAAAACATTATCACCTAGGCAATGAAAGAAAGACATATTCTGTTTTTATTGCTCTTTATCAGATTGTCTCCATGGAGACATGAGAACTAAATACTGAGTTGATTCTGCAAGCACTCATTTATTTGCTAGAGGAAAATGTTATTATATTCAGTGTTCTTTTTTATTTATTTGCTTTCTCTTAAAACTTGTTACTAGATCAAGCCAAGGACTTTAATTCAGTCATTCTTCTGTGCAACAGTGAAAAAAAGCATATACATTTTTGTTGTATCATACTCTCTCTCTCTCTATATATATATATATATATATATATATATATATATATATATATATATATATATATATATATATATATATATATATATATATATATATATATATATATATATATATATATATATATATATATATATATATATATATATATATATATATATATATATATATATATATATCGCAGTGCCTACATTTCTTAAAACTGAACAAGTAGAAAGAAAGAAAAAAAGTGGGGCACCTGTTTACTTTAGTATCCTCATTATACTCAAAAATAACTGAGAAAACTTTACTTTATAGCATGCAACTTATATAATACAGTATAACAATACTATTGTTAAGAAAAAAATTGTTTACTTATACTTAACTCTTCCCCCCCCCCTCCTAATTGTTCTTCCAAACATTAGTGTCATGAAATAGATCATATGCTTTGGAGTCCTCTACAAGTTTAACAAAGTCAAATAAGTCCAATATATCCAGGTTTTCTTCTTCTGTTATGTTTCACAAATATAATTAACATTTTGTAATCCCACATTTATTTGTCAATTTCTGAGTCACTGTTTTATTCCTATTGATCTCCAGCTTCCAGATCCAGCTTCTGCTTCATTTCCAATGTACTCCTAGTTCTTCTAGTCAAACCTTCTGTTTTATCTGTCTCTCAAGCATTTTCCATTGAAACATTGGGAAAGGCTTCACTGACACAATCTCTTGGTGGCCTTTCTTGCCAGAAGAACAAGAAGCAGAACCTCCTTCTGTTCCCTAGCTCACTTTTTGTTAGTCATACATTTGTATTTCCCCCTCAGCATGCTCTGCATCAAAAATTATTTTGTCTATCCAGGGAAGAATATTCAGAAAATAGCTGGGTACAGCAGCTTGCATCTCCTGGCTGCTTCCTGACATTCCCTGATTTGTGGAATAAATGTAGTCCTCTTCTGCCTGATGTACAGTGATTAATCATTTTCCCCAAACACTCTACTGTCTCCCACTTTCAATATTTTGTCCTTCTGCTACAGTTTTGTCAGAATCATCTCCTTCTGCTGGTAGGATTGCCACCCAATGTTAGTTCGCAGTGACCATATCCAGTAGAGCAACTGGAATGATCCCAGGAATGAACTTTCTGTTACTCATCCACTTGTCAAGATCTCTCTTGAAGAGGGCCAGTGAGGTGCTCTGCTTGACATGAATGGGAAGCTTATTCCAGAGTATGGGCAGTCTTTGGAAGATGAACCTGTCCCTCCAGCATGTTCTGTTAATTGTGGTAATGAGGTTGTGATCTCTGGAGCATGTGGCATCGGGGAATTGGGATTTCTTTAGGTGTAGCATTTCAAGTAGGGATGGGTCAGACATGGCTTTGTAAGTCAAGCAGAGATCACCTTTAAGTAGATGATAAGAGACTAAGAACAGCTGAAGTTTCTTGAGTCTGTCCATGTAGGACATGTGTTTAAGGCCTAGGATCCTTTTTGTGAGGTACTTTTGTGGCCTCTCCAGCTGTTGTAGGTTTCTGGTCAGGTACATGCCAAAGAGGGCATTGTATTCAATGATTAGTCTAATGAAGAATGAGTAGAGAGGGATGATAACCTCTTTATTCCTGGACATGAAACCTTTGATTATGAGATGTGCCATGTAGTAGGATTTTCTGACCACAGTGGCAATGTGGTGGTCGAAGGTGATGTGGCTGTCAACCTGGGTGCCCAGATCTCTTATGGCCCCTTCAGTGTTCAGTGGGCTCCCATCAATGTGGTAATTCATGGGAACTGATTTTTTTCCAAAGGGAAGATAACGCATTTTTTGGCATTAAGCTTCAGGCCATGGTTCTGACACCAGTCATTGGTCTCAAAGATGCCCTTTTGTAGGATGTCTGCATCACTTGGGGAGTTGATAATGACTCCTAGCTTGCAGTCATCAGCGAACTTGGTCACCCAGAGTCCTTCTGTGTTGGCCTGGACTTCTGAGAAGTAGATGCCAAACAGGAAAGGGCCAAGACCAAGCCCTGTGGGACTCCACTCATGACTGATCAACAATCTGACTTGGAATCCACAACTTTCACTCTGTGAGTCCTGTCTGTGGGCCAATTTGCAACCCACCTAGTGATGTAAGAATTGATGTCTAGTTTGGTGAATTTATCCATAATACCCGAATGGGGAATGGTATCATAGGGCTTGGCCAGGTTGAGGTAGGCTGTATGCACTGCCTGACCCTCATCCACAGCCTTGGTGACTGCCTTGAAGAAGTCGACCAGGTTCAGCAGACAGGATCTCCCCTGGACAAAGACAAACTGTGTGGGGTCAAGAGTTTGGAGATTGCCTATATCTTTGTTAAGCAGGTCCATGGCGATGCACTCCATAGCTTTTGCATACCAGACTTGTCAGGCTATTGGGGCTATAGTTCCCAGGGTCTGTAGTTGCTCCCCCTTTATGGTGCGAGATGACTGTAGCAGTGTGCCATTCATTAGTGACATAGCCTGAGATAAGGCTGTAATTGAACAGGGCACACAGATGTGGTGCCAGTTCATTTTGTAGCTCATGTAGGATGCAACCATGGATATTATCAGGTCCCATGGATGCTGTATTCTTGGCTTTGGACAATGCAGCTTTTACCTGTGCTGCCCTAAGGGTGGGTGCCAGGCTTTGTTCTGGTATTGTGATAGGGCTCTTGTGGAAGGAGAGAGGGGTAAAGTTGGCACTGAATCTGTTGGCCAGTATGTTGGCTATATCTGTTAGCACAGTATAGGAGGGGCGATTGTGCAATAACTAAGAACAAATCTGGGTATTGCCTTTGAGGTTTTTGATATACTTATAGACGGCTTTGTTTTTGTTTTTGGTGTCATCCTCAATTCTGCCTTCATAGCTAGCTTTAGAGGATTTGATATGGGATCTCAGCTTTTTGTTGAGACTGATAAGGGAGGTTTTCCAGTATTATGACTTCACTTTTGTTCTGCAACAGTTTCTTCCTTCTGTTTTAGAGTTTATTGATGGCTGTGGACTACCAGATTGGCTTCCTTTTATTGGAGAAGAGTGTCTTAGTTCTATTTGGTATGGCAAGGTCCATGAATTTGTCTACATGCTCGTACAGTGCATTGGTGTATGATTTGGAAGTCATGCATCTATTTTCCAATGGCATGGGTGCCGAGAAGTTTGCCACCTCTGTTTTTAGGAGCTCAAAGTCAGCTTTAGAGAAGTTGTTCAGGGTGGTCACCTTAGCGTGGGTTGTAGGTGAGATGGACATTTCCATGGTGATCAGTTTGTGGTCAGATTTAACCAGGGAGGAATTGACTATAGGTGTGGAGCAATGGTCTGACATGTTGGTGATAACCAGGTCGAGGATGTTGCTTCCTCTAGTGGCGGTCAGAATGAGCTGGTCCAGGGCATTGGAACTGATAAATTCCAGAAAGTGTTGGGCTTGTACATTGGTAATTGAATAGTTTTCCCAGTTGATGGAAGGGTAGTTGAAGTCACCCAGTATGAGAGTATTGGGTTGGATCTTGATAGAATTCAGGGTGCTTAGGAAGTTGGAGTGAGAGTCTGGGGACATGTTTGGGGTTCTGTAGCAGGCTATGACTTGTATCGCTGTCTTATTTATTTATTGTATTTATTTATTTATATTTGTTAACCGAGTTTGTCCAACTGGGCTTGTGGCTCATTTTCAGTGGAGACCCGAGGAGAAAAGCTCCAGTAATACATTTTAAAACAAGTACAATTTTAAACAATATTGGTATAATAGCAGTTATAGCAAAATGATTCACATATGTTGGGATACATGCATAAAGTTAAAGTTGCATTAAAAAGAAGCTATCCAGTGTTAGTTGTACCTGAAGTATCTAGGATGCATTGTGCTGGGCTACCAGAATAGAGGTGTGTGTATCCTTTAAGAATGTGGAGACACCATCGCCTTTGGAGCTTCCAGCCATATTCTGGGGCCAAAAGTTATGGAATGAGTTGTAGCCTGGGAGTGTAGGGGTGCTTTCTGCCTCTTTAAACCAGGTCTCCATTACAGTACAGATGTCGACATTCTCTATTTTGAGGAGAACTTCAAGGAAGGGCATCTTGAGATTTAGACTTCTTGCATTGAGCAGCATGACCCTCAGATTGCATTTGTTTGTAGCTGTTATGATGGAATTTTGGTCTTTGGAACACTGCCTAAAAAGGGCACTATAGGGATGGCAAGAGCCTTAGCCAGTACCCAGAAAATCAGGGGTGACAGATGCATGCTGTCTCTGGCAAAGCATTGAGGTCTGTTGATCATGTCATCCCAGGCAGACAGATACTGGATCCCCTTAGAATGACACCGCAGACTTAGCCAGTTGTTGAAGTCTGGGTGATGGTAAAATACTGCTCAGGGCTAGGGTCATTCCTGCCTGTGCCACATAATCCAAGAGTTCCATCACATCCCTTTTCATGTAGTCAAGGGAGGTACATCTCAGGTCATTCACACCCACATGGACGGTGACCAAATCATATTTGTACTTGTTGTGGAGTGACATGAGTGCATGTGTTATGTGGCAGATCCTGCACCTGATAGACAACTGACTGTCACCTTCTCCTTGTTCAACCTAGTGAGTGGGACATCAGTGTACCTCACAATTCAGTCTCCTGTGATTAGTATATTGGGCAAAGTGTTTTGCCTTAAGGGCTTGGGTTGAGGGGCACACTGTGGTGGTGAGCTATGTATTCTGGGGTTGGTATTGTGTTGTGGTGGTCAAGTGCATTTCTGTCTCCAGGGTCTCTGTTGTTTGTGTAAATTTTTATTGAGAACTTTCGCCAAGGTGGGTGTATGGTTTGTGTTTCTATGTGTTAGCTGTGATGGTTGGTGTTTTGGAGGGTTGTGTGTTCTATGTAATAAGTTGCAGGTGTTGACCTTCTGCTCTTGACCAGCTAGTCCAGTCTTGGTTGGAGCGTGCACTGCTTCCAGTTTGGTGATATAAGTGCATCTCGCATGGGTATGATTATTGGGAGATAAGAGGAGAGGGTTGTCTGTGTACATTAGACAGTTGCCACACTGTCTGAGAATACCCACATGCACCAGATTAGCAGGAGAAAGCACAAGAAATTGCCCTACAATCATACCAGGAGGAATGGTCATAACTAATAAGTACTGGTGTTGTTACTGCGTAGGAACAGCTAATGCTGATAGCACCTAAGTGTGCTACATTTAATGCTACAAAAGCCTGTTAAAGTGCTAGCTGATTACACTAATTGAAGTGCAAGAAGTAAAAGAACAAGCATGTTCTAAGGGGAAAATTGAAGAGCAGACTTTCTGGCACTGGTAATAGTTTACCTCAGCTGAGCGCCGCTGCACGGTGCACAAACACGGGCTTTTAAACCAGAAAGTTGAAAAAGATGGAAAAAAATGCCCAAATGGCATATAAACTACACTTTCTGGTCCAGAAACCACTCCTCTTGTGGTAGATAGACTACCTAGTGCTTCCCACTCCTACTGATAAGCTAGAAGGCTTCCCTCCAACACAGAAAGGTCTGGGGGGGGGGGGCTCAGAAACTTAACAGTCTTGGATACAGCAAATCTGTATCTGGAATAGATTAGTTACAGGAAAGGCAGGAAACAAGCTTAGAACTTTATTTTTTTTTTTGCAGAAAAGCAGTTAGAACAGTAACAAAAGCACTTTAAATGCAGTACAAGCTATCACACTTGCATGTGTAGCAATACTAAGGCAACTACAGTTTAAATAAATGCAAAAAAAAAAAAAAGGCAGAAAACAAGTGTAGAAAGCAGTAAATTATGAAAAAAATCAAAATGGAGGAACTTAGAGTATCTCTTTTCTCCTTCCTGTTGCTCTTGCAGTCTGCAGGACAACAAAACTGGATAAGAGGAGATTAAATAAGCGCAAACCCACATAAACATGGGCTTTTAAACCAGAAAGTTGAAAGAGGCAGAAAACCTCCCCAAATGGCCAATAAACTACAATTTCTGGGCCAGAAACCACTCCTCTTGTTGATAGGCTACCTAGTGCTTACCACTCCCACTGATAAGCTAGGGGGCTTGCCTCCAACACAAAAATGTCTGGGGGTGCTCGGAAACTTGCAAAACAGTCCTGGATACAGCAAGTCTGTATGTATCTGGACTAGGCTAGTTACAGGAAAGGTGTAAAACAAGCTTACAACTTTTTTTTTTCAGAAAATCAGTTAAAACAGTGGCAAAAACACTTTAAATGCAGTACAAGCTAGCAGACTTGAGTATGTATCAATATTAAGGCAAGTACAGTTTAAATAAATGCAGATAAATTAAATACAACAAAAAAAAATAATTGCAGAGAGAGCAGTAAATTATGAAAAAATCAAAATGGAGGCACTTGTATCTCTTTCTCCTTCCTGTTGCTCTTGTAGTCTGCAGGATGCCAAAACAGGATCCGCAGAGATTAAATAATTGCAAACCCATGCAAACATGGGATTTTAAACCAGAAAGTTGAAAGGGATGTAAAAACTGCCCAAACAGCCAATAATCTACAATTTCTGGGCCAGAAACCACTCCTGTTGTGGTAAATAGACTACCTAGTTCTTACCACTCCCACTGATAATCTAGAATGCTTGCCTCCAACACAGAAAGGTCTGGGTGCTCAGAAATTTACAAAACGGTCCTGGATACAGCAAATCTGTATCTGGACTAGGCTAGTTACGTGGGAAACAAGCTTAGAACTTTTTTTTTTTTTTTTGCAGAAAAACAGTTAAAACAGTAGCAAAACACTTTAAATGCAGTACAATCTAGCACAATTGAGTGTGTAGCAGTATTAAGGCAAATACAGTTTAAATCAAAGCAGATAAATTAGAAATGACAAAAAACAAGTGCAAAGAGGAGTAAGTTATGAAAATTCAAAATGGAGGCACTAAGTGCAGAATAAGAGCCCTTGAACACTTAAGAGCACACAGAACAGCAAATTAAGGTAATAAGGTAGAAGACAGTTAAGTAAGAGGAGCTGAAGAAACTATAAATAATTTTTTTTTTTTTTTAGTGGAGAAGGAGGGAACAGAACAGATTAAGATACTATAGGGGATGTCCTTCCCAAGTGCTCTCTCTGTACACAGCAGAGGAGATGGGGCTGGTAGGAGTGTCTAAAATCAAAATATGATCTCACTGTACTCAGTTGAGTGGGCAAATGAGATGGGCCCAGGAGAAGTGTTCAAAAACAAATTTACAGCAGGAACAGAGAGGGAGGGTGGAAAACTAACTGCAGCAAGACAAAAGACCACAATATTCAATGAAACAAATATCTAATCTTAAATAAGCAAAGTGCAGAAAAAGTATACTTAAATCAGCTTGTATGTCGAGTTGATTTTCTCAGGTAAGTTAAAGCAGCCAACAGCTCAGATGATGGGCAGAAATGATTCACAGAAATGTGACCAACACTGATTATAATACAAACAGAAACCCCCAGACTAAGAGTTAACACAGAATTTCAAAAGTTGAGTAACAACCTCCAATGAACCCAGATTGCTACACTTTTTTCACACCTCTAGTAACTAACTGCAGCAAGACAGAGACCACAATATTCAATGAAACAAGTATCTAATCTTAAATAAGCAAAGTGCAAAGAAAAGTATACTTAAATCTGCTTGTGTGTCCAGTTGATTTCCGCAGGTAAACCACAGCTTTTGTAGTACAGCAGGAAATCTCAGGTTTTCCTTACATGCTCTGTCCTCTAAGTCTATTATTTTTTAAAAACATCTCTTCTTAAGCAGTCTTATATTCAGCCAGCCTTTTCTTTATTTTGGCCTCTGACTGTTGCAGCTTTATCACCTCATCTGAACATCTGTTTAAAGCTTCTTCCATTTTTTTCCAGCCTTTTGTTATTTGAGTTGATATACTCCTTCCGTGTTTCATTTATTTTAATCAACTCTTAAGTATATTTGAGTTATTTTTTATCTAGGTTACTAAAAGTCATGTATTGCACCAAAGCTGGAGATTCCACAACTTTTTACTGAACAGGTGCAAAATTCTTCCCAATCAGTGTTTTTTCCTCACCTTTTGTGATTGATTTTCTTTCAGGTTCTCTGAATTCCTTTTTTTCTGGCATTCCGGCCATGAACTTACTAGCTAGTCACTGACATTTAACAAAAATGCCAGTTTATCATCTCTGTCTTCTGAGTTTCCATTATCACACTGGGACAGCTGAAATCAAGCTGCTACTCAATGTGTATCCCTCTTGGAACTGTCGAAGGAAATCTAGTAGAATGCATTGTTGCCTAAAAACAAGAGGTTTTTCCAGTTCAGTTCTTGGCTGGGGTGCCTTCTGTGCAGAGTCTGCATGCCTTCTCCAGATCAGAGTGTGTGATATACCTTAAAGACATATTCCAGTCAGTGGACATACGCATATAAGAACTGAGCACATGCAAGCAAGAGTGCCATTTTGAGGAAGCACCCAGAGTGAGAGCATGCATCTGTGTAGTTAGCCATTTAGATAGCTCATTTAAGTTTAATGTTCCTATCATCCATCCTGATGTATTTGTATACAATAAACTACTTAAATGAACACTCAAGCCTCAACATCTTCTTAATGTACACAAGAAGAGCGACATTGTGTCAGAATAGCATCCAGAGTCACAGCCATGAGGCAACCTGTTAACGTTGGAAGAATGTACAGGAATGGATCATCCCTACTGCACAAACTACTTACAAAACAGCTCAGAAAGAAATTCCAGGTACTAAAACTCACTTAAATGATTTATTTTGCTACAAATATAAAATGAAGCACTCAGAATGTTCAAAATTAATTTCTTATTAAATGAAATGTCAAAAACTGTGACATATCGATAAAAGTATTCAAAATAATTACAAAAATGTTTGAAACAATATCCAAATCACATAAAATCTACAAATATGGAAAAACAACTGTATTTTTTTACTATATACTACTTTTTTGCATTAAATAAAGCTATTCGAAGTATCCAAAGTGTGCAAATTATTTGCAAGTGTGTGCAGTATTACAGCGCAGTTATTTCACAAAGTACAGTTATTTCAAAGAATATTTCACAAAGTACAGTTGTTTCAAAGCATATTTCCAGAGTAAAGTCTTTCAAAGAGTTTATTGTGCATTTGAATATTATTACAAGTACCTAGTGTGTGTGCATGTTCATACATAATTACAAGGGTCAAGATTGCATTGTGTTTTACTATAATCTGTGGGCATAGCAGAAGATTTTTGCAGACCTTCACTGCTTGTGTTTCATAACAATATTGCAGAAAACTGGAGAGTGCTTGAGCAGGAATACGATATTTTCATACAGGTTGCTTTTTCTGACAAAGACACACATACAAAACCATTTAGTCTGCTTAATTTAGCTGGTTCAGAGGCCATTAAAAGAGAGCATTTGTTTATGTGTTCAGAGACCATTGAAAGAGATTGTTCATTTGTGTATGTACCTACTGTGTATGCAGGGGTGGGGGAAAAATGCTATATTGTGATACCGGCTGAAATGCTGGAAGACCCTGAGTGCTTAAAACGTAAATTTAGAGTAATGTGTAACCCCCAAATAAAGATTACAATCAAAAGGCACTTATTTTACAGAAGGGATCAAAAGCCTGGTGAAACTTTTGCAGCATATATAACTGACATAAGAAATATGGCTAAAATATGCAGATTTGCTGATTTGAGAGATGAGTTGATAAAATACAGGCTTGTGTGTGGTATTAACAATGACACAGTAAGAAAGATTTTGCTTTGAGGCAGTGATTTGATGTTAAATAAGGCTATTGAAAGTTGTCAGATATGTGAGCTTACAGAGTGGCACACAAGTATGCTTATGAATGAGAAACCAAGGCTTTAAGTGCCTTCCAGTGCTAATGTTGATAGTATGCAGCATGTGGTTAAAAGAAACAGGCCCATGCAAATGGCAGCTACTGCAGATCCTGTAGTAGTCCTTGGGAAACCCTGAGTCTTTCCAGCAAATCCAAGACATGTTCAGTGACGCATAAGGATGAGTCAGCAATGTCAAAACATGTGCCCCCACCCATCTTCATGGTCAGCTGTCGGTAATCATGAACCCAAATGAGAAACGTGCTTAGCTTTTGGTCAGCAATATCATTCTTGAAATAAGTGGAATTATTTCAAAATATTTTTTAAATCAAATAAGGCACAATCTTTTATTAAACAAGGGCATTCAAAGAGGCAAGCTGAGCAATTAGAAAGCTGTGACCCTACTTTTTATGTTGATGGTGTGTTTGTGCTTGGTGAAACAGTCAATGCAGTGGATTTGTGGGCAAAGAATGAATTCTTTTGTACTGTGTGGATTAATGGGAGTCCCGTGGAGGTCAAAAGTAGATACTGACTCAAAGTGCAATATTATGTCTGCAGAAATATTTGCTAATGTAAAAACTACAGAACAACTTGATTTGACAAAGTGTGCAAAGCTTGTTGCTTATAATAGTGAAGAGATTCAGACTGGAGGCTCAGTAGTGCTTTTACATTACTCCACTGGGAACAGCTATGACTTGCAGTTTTACATAGTCAAGAGACATGTGCAATGATTATTAGGCCTCAGAGACAGTTTGAAAATGAGACTACTTTGACTTAATAAAGAAGTTAATTAATGTTGTGTTACAACTTAGAATATCTTGGGTGATGTCTGAATTAAGTTATTGTTACATGATTACTTTGTAGATATGCTATTATATATGCCAAATGAATATCTGTATTGCTAATATTATTTATGTTTGCCATTTGTCCCATTTATCAAGCCATTAAGCAAAGGTAGTCTGTCCTTGTCACTGACTTAACCCCAGTCCTTTACAATGGATGTTCTCAAAATCTTTAGTATGCTCTTTGAGATGTCAGTTTCCACTGGCTAAGATCTGTGTCAAAAATAATGTTCAGAAATTTCTAAACAGGCTCCCAATCATATCAAAATAAACATGCTAACAAAAATAATTGTCAGACTACATGCTAACATGCATGACAGCAAGTAAACAGCAAATAGTATTTTTCCAGGATTATTCTGTATATTTATAAAGTTCCTGGAACCTTGGCATAAAGACTGAACAGTTAAAACCATCCATTGTCTTGCTTAGCAGAGTAATCATGGATCATGTTTTTAACATGATTTAAATTGATTAGCTGTTAATCCACCTGCCTCTTTAAACAAACACACACACACACACACACACACACACACACACACACACACACACACACACACACACACAGACACACACACACACACACAAAAACGCATGCACGCACATACACACACACACACACACACACACCCACACACACACACACACACACACACACACACACACAATAACACATGCTCTCATACAGGCAGATGCACATATAAATTCTTTCATTCATTCATTCATTCATTCATTCATTCATTCATTCATTTTCTGATTACCCATTCAATAAAACCTTGGACTCTGGTGAAATCAAACTCTTTCCTGGGAATAAATGAGTGGAAACCATACAAGTTTATCTTAAATGGGCACCAATTATATACAGCATGCAAACAATTTAATAGATTGCCAATTCATCTATGATACATGATTGCGTGTGGGAGGACACTGCAGCACCTGGTGAAAGCCCACAAAATACATAGAGGCTATGGAGACTCCACACATGAAGCATCTCGGATAACAATCAGATTGCAGAACCAAGCTTTTTGTGTGACATCAGTGTGAATGTGTGTTCATGCATGTGTGTGTGTGTGCGTGTGTGTGTGTGCGTGTGTGTGTGTGTGTGTGTGTGTGTGTGTGTGTGTGTGTGTGTGTGTGTGTGTGTGTGTGTCTATATACATAACAATTGTGCAGTTTTTTTCTAATGAATCATAAAATACCCCATATAGGTTACCAAAACTGTAATACACTGAATGCAATACTGTATCCAAAAAGCATTTCAGATGTATTAACAAACAAATATACTTTTACAGACTTCTTTTGCATAGTGACAATCCTTGCTGTATCCCCATGTGTGTAACAGCACACCCCCAACTTTTATATTCTAACAATGAAGTTAAACATCCTTGGAGAAAATAGATATTTATTGTTCCTAGCAAAAACAAGCATTTTCTGTGCTACCTCAGTTAGAAAGAATACAGCAATAGTCAGGATATGTGAGGACTCAGCACCCACAAGTTGTGGTTGCAGAAGGGATTGCCCCTATTTACAAAATGTATAGGCAATTTCATTGTTTCCTGTATATTTTTAACTGCTAGCATATTTTATGTAATTATTTTAGATATCATGCCATGGACAAAAAAAAAAAAACAAAAACAAAGCTTTATAGTCATGCCCTGGGATTACCTCTATTGACACTGCATCATTATGACTTGTATCTATTATCTGCCTATTGATGAAATGCTTTATGTCAGGATTCACAGTCGGCATCATGAAGAATGTCCCCACAGTAAGCCAACAAAGACTGCCTTAGTTATGTTACTGCATTTAAAACTAAATTACTGATACAGCTCATAACTATTTATTTTAATGCTGTCTTGCTTTTCCGGCATGCATCTATAAACAATATCAGCATATTAACTAAATATAAGACGGATACAAACCATTACAATGTTAAATCAACATTTATAACACTTGAATTAAAAACATTTGGACAGTCTTTGACTAGGCTAATATAGTCTCACATTAATTTCCTTTCAGGAACAGTATTTTCTATAATCATTTACTTGTAATGCATCTATTTAGCCAGAGATACCACATATACAGAATTCAAGGTTTCATTTTATGTATAGCTGTGTTGATGTGCAAGAGGAGAAGAGCATCTATTTAAAGTAATCCCTGTTCATAGTTCAAGGGAGGTATGTTGCCTAGTTGACAAAAGGTTTTGTATAAATTTATGCATAAAGCACATTTTTACAGCATATTATAGCTGAAATAAATACTGTTGTGTTAATGGTCAAAGAAAGAGTGCGATAGCCAAAGTGATCACATTGCAAAAGGGACAGTGAAAGGCATGAACATTCTTGGAGCATCACACAACTAGAGGTGAGGGCCATTGTAGTGTCTTACAGCTTTCCGCTGATATTGTTTCTTAACAAACGTCATGCTTGCTATGTCTTTCCATGATGTCAGCACTGATGAAGATAACATCAGTGTATCAGTTAGTATTGCAGATGGGCAAGCTGATGGGGAGCTAGAAAAACATTGCATATTTCTAGATTTTATATGGCACTTTGCTCCTTACTTGAAAATGAAGGGTGCGTATCAATATAGGAGTAACCCTTGTGCAATGTGTGCATGCGTCACATAGGGGCATGCAATAGGACATCTCTGTAAAAGTATTTCTCTTTTTGAACAGTGTGATCTGCACATTATCATAATTTAAGTCTATTCCATTTCATAGCTACTTCTGTTTGTCATGTCTACTGTAACTGCTGCTTTTGTGAGCACTCACATGACAGCACTGAGTCCTGCTTTTACTAGTCAGCAAGCACTGCAGTCATCTGTGAGGAAGTGTGTACAGACATCACTGCATACTGGTTCTAACAGTTTCATAGGTGACAGAGTGGTGCTTATGTTGCAAAAATGATTTACTGAGGGTCACTGCAGGATTTAAGCAAAAGCACAGAATCAGATTTCTTGACTGAGTTGTTTACAAACTGTGCTGTTACCATCATGACTGAAAGATATGCATCCAATATTGGTAGCAACTGAATGTATGCCCCAAGTTGTATAACTGTGTTTGGGGAGTATTCTGTGCTTCCTGTAGCTACATCTTTTTATAATGCCATTATCGGTATCATATCACTACATGGGCATAGTAAGCAGCCCTATTCAGAGTATATATGCTAGCTAGGTATAATAAAGAATATACATTATCTGTGGTCTGCCTTCCTGCTACTGCGGCACTGAGGTAATAGAGGCAAAGATCAAAAACTCCAGAAAGACTCTATAAAACACAAAAGAAAGGAAAATTTGTATTATGTATTGAAAAGGTATTAAAGAGGATTAAAATATGATTTCAGAAGTACATTATGGATTGTCTGCAATACAAATGTGTTAAATGGGGTAGACTGCATCGGAGCAACTTAGAAAATTTGAGATATTTTGAGATACAGAGTGATTCTAGGACCTATTTACCTTTTAGGAAACTTGAGATAGGCATTAAAACAGAAAAGGGCAAGATACTTATCACAATTTAGGACTGTTATATTCTGTAGAAACCACAGATTTACTCAAATTAATATCACTAGGAGATTTACACGAATGTTTCTTGTGAAACTATATGACAATTAAGCTTTTGACATGACTGGATGTTTTAAAATTTATTAGGTATATCTAATGTTTTGATATTGGCAATTAAGCTTTTGACAGGTACTAATTTTATATTAAAAAAACACACAGCCAGCCAGTACTTCACCAGTTACTTGCTTTTCTTTTATTTGAGTGATCTGGTACCTCGGCAGTTCGGAGGCGAACTGCCGAGGTACCAGATCACTCAAATAAAAGAAAAGCAAGTAACTGGTGAAGTACTGGCTGGCTGTGTCTTTTTTATTTTTTGAATTGTGAGGTGTTTTTGTTACTAATTTTATATTACTCTTGCATGCATCTAAACTGGATCTTTAAAGGATACTGTGACATCTGTGGTACCAAGTAATTTATTAATAAATTGATATCAATCATAAACGTAATGTCAATAGTACATAAGACTTAGGGTACAAGTGACAAACAGGTTTCATCCTATATTCTGAGTTTGATTTCTTTGGTCTTTGTTTGAACAATGACCAGTTCTGATCTTGTCCCTTAAGTGGACAGGGTTTTCTGGTATAAGCATGCACTTATACCTTGTGAATGTGCCTGATTAACATATAAATAACAAAACATAAAAGTATATTCTACCCAAGGAATGGTACTTTCCCTAAGAAATGGTTCAGGTTCTGGTATGCTGAGGTGTGGAGTATCTCTTGTGATATCTCCAGATGATCACTAAAAGGTAACAGTAACCAGTATGCATATTGCCTTGCTTACATTTATGTCCTCTTGGATTAAATGACTACAATTAGTACTGGACTCCTTGTGAGTACATATCATATCAATTAACATATTAGTTCCCAACTAACCAATATTTTTTACGGAGCCATGTTGTGTTATGTGATAACAAGTACATGACTGGTATTATTTCTGTCCTTTTTTATTCTATTATATCTGTCCAGTGTTACCAACCTGTGCTTGCTCACTTCCTTCTAATCTGTGGATCAGTTCTGAGGTTCCTTTTATTATTTTTGCTTCTTTATACTTATTCTGTTTTACAGTCTGTCTTGAAGTCGCTCACAGTCTATTCGAGTCTATCTATATTATTTAAGTGTGTGTGTGTGTGTGTGTGTGTGTGTGTGTGTGTGTGTGTGTGTGTGTGTGTGTGTGTGTGTGAGTGTGCATGTGTGTGTGTTTGTGTGTGTGTCCTGTTTCAGTGAAAACATAATACTTGGCACCTGCCATTGATTTTTCCATTTGGTGTAGCTTCTCTGACTCGTAGTTTACATTATTTTCATAGTGAGTAGAGTTAGAATGTGATCAGTAAGTAAGGTTTCAATGAGCCCTGCTTTGATATAATCAAGTAGCTCAGAGATTAGATCCATGGTAAGAAATCTTAACAAAGCCTAAAATAATGGGGGACAAAGGCCCAAAAAAAGGAAAAGATTTTTAATATTGCTGTTATAAACTTAGAAAGTTGCTAGAATAACAGAAAGTGTGCTGTCATGCATTTTCTGAATGATACGGTCCAAAACTCAAAGGTATGTTATTAATTACTGACTTTAATCCTCTGTGATTTGCCAGAAAACTACAAACTTTATAAATAAAAGACCAAAAATATAAGGCAAAAATCTAGACATTCTATGAAAATCTGGACAGTTGAGAGGTATGCATGGCAGGTTAACAATAACTTTGGGAGGGGCCATCAAAACATACATCACTGATAGAAGGATAATAAAATACGAAAAATAAAAACAACAAACCCTTCCCCGCAGTATTGTAGCTTTAGGGCTTCACTTGGTAGCTCTCACTACCTGAATGTAAAGCTGGGCAATAATATGGGGTCCAAGAAAACTGTTGTTGGCAGCAATGACCTAGATGTAAACTTAAGAGAAATAGAGGAGATGAATAAAAAACAGTCAGAAAGTACCCAAAGAAAATCAAGGACTTACCTAGGAAGTAAGGAAAGTAAACTGTGAAAGAAGAATCTACTAAAGCTTTAGCTGTGAAAGTCAAATAGAAATGTCTCACTGGCATTGATTTCCTTTATGAAATGTATGCAAGTTACAACACCATTTCTAGTTCAAGAAGTGTCAGTCTCAGTGGCAGGATTAAGAATGACTTAAGTGGACATCAGCAAAGTGTACATTACTTCTAAGTGAAAAGAATTTATCCAACTTTATGAAATGCTGACTTGGAGAATGTTTGATTGCCACTAATAGTATATGTTTCATCTTCACCATCCCATCAACCATGACATTCTGCTATACATGCCACCAGCTGCAGAAACATGCCTGAATCGTGTAAGTGGTGTTATTTATTCTAACACCTCTTTGCTGATCTCCATGGCTAGCTATCAAAGGGATTGTAAAGAATCAGCTTAAAAACAACAGAAGACATAGGGATGTAAACCCAGGGCTGCCTTCCAAATGAGCTAAATGCATCTATGTTGCTTATAAGATACATACTTCAGGCCACTGAAAGTGTCATCGGTTAACAAAATGACAATTAGACAGTGGATTAGAATGGTGAACACTGAGCAGGTACACATTATTGTTGAAGAGTACTGTATGAGAAACAGTAATGATACAACTTCATCCACATTATGTATCACCTGAAAATTAGGAAGACAAGGTAATACTTAACAATAGCAGGTCAAACTACCTTAGGTAGAAGATAAACTGATGCATGCTACTGAGAATTTAGGGATACTGCAAAAGTTAGAATGCACTCTTTGCTGGGTAAGGGAAATTCCTCCATTCCCTGATGTGCAGTGACCTTGGAGTGAATTGTAGCGAACAGGCTGTTTAGGATGAACAGCATCTGCAAGGTGGTGGTGAGATTTTTGCTCAAATGTCATTTTATTGATTCATTTAATAAAACATCTTGCGAATTAACCTGTTTCAGATTTCTGACAGACCAAGTTTCTCCTGAAAAAAATACAAGGGTACAGTAAAGCATGGATGCTATCAATATGTATCAGTAGAGTCAGGAAGTATAATATATACATAAAGGAAAAAATGGTACTAGGTGATTAAACGCATTCTGGGATGGAAAAGTCCATACAGCTGATTGAAATGTAATTGACCTGTGACACAGCTCAGTGCTTAAGTTTTGCCAAACTTGCTTGATCAAAAGGTTTTGGGGTGGGGAGCATGGAGATTCTAACTGTGTTGATGATGGGAAATACCCCATGCATGTCTCCAACTAAATATAACCTACCCAGGGATGATGTGTCCAGACTGATTGTGAGCTCCTGAACCCCCCCCCCCCCCACTTAACTAGGGTTAAACTATTCCTGGCGCTATAAAGTCTGTTCTTCAAAGTTTCCCTTGCAAATTGCCAGCTTTTTCATTTTAGCACTCAAATCTGCTTCTTTGAGCTCAGCACTTGTTCAGAACTCATTGTAAGCACTAAATAAGTTACAAATTACTACAGCACTCAACTTTCCTCACTTGTCTAGAAGAAAACAGTTTTTAGTACTTAATAAATAAGCACCTATTCAGGTATGTCTAAATGTCATCTCCCAGTGTTTTCTCCTGTCTATCTGATGAATCTGGGCATCTTGGGACAATGCAGCAATTGCCTCATGTACACAGACAACCCTTTCCTTCTACCACCCAACACTATGACCTGTAAAAGATGCACTTACATAGCCAAACTGGAAGCAAAGCTCTCTTCACCAAAGACTGGACTAGACAGTCAAAAGGAGAAGGTAAACACTTGCACCACACCACACTCATCACATAGTCCCTCAAAACCTACACCACCAAAACACACACACAGAAGCACAAAACACAGATCTACACTTGCGGAGGCTCTCAGTAAAAATCTGCCCAAACAACCTAGACCTCCAAAGCAGAAATGCAAGCAACCTCCACCCCCAACACAACCCAAATGACACATAGCCCACATACTCAGTGTGCCACTCAATTACAGCCCATAAGGCATAACGTACCCAACACTCTAGTCATAGGTGACTCTATAGTCAGGCACACTGATGTTCCACTCACCAGGCTAAACAAGGAAAAAGTTACTGTCCAGCTGCCTGTCAGGTGCCAGGATCCACCACATAATACACACACTCAGGTCACTCCACAACAAGTACAAATATGACTCTGTCATTGTCCATGTTGGTGTGAATAACCTGAGGTGTACCTCCCTGGACTACATGAAAAGAGACATGGAGGAGCTCTCCGATCTTGTAGCCCAGGCAGGTATGACACTAGCCCTGAGTAGCATCCTGCCATCACCCAGAATGATATCACAGTACAAGGACAAAATGATTGACTAACAATTGGCTAAGCTTCTGGTGTCATTCTGAGGGAATCCAGTATCTGTCTGCCTGGGATGACATGATCGACAGACCATGCTGCTTTGCCAGAGATAGCCTGCACCTGTCGCCCTTGGGATTCTGGATACTGGCAAAGGCTCTTGCCACCCCTATAGTGCATTTTTTAGGCAAGGTTCAAATGACAAATTCACCACTGTAACAGGTATAAAGCAAGCAAAATCTGAGGGTAATGCTACTCAATGCTAGAAGTCTAAATCTCAAAATGCACTCACTCGACGCACTCCTTAAAATGGAGAACATTGACATCTGTGGAGTGACAGAGACCTGGTTCAAATCTCCAGAGAGCACCCCTGCATTACCAGGCTATAATTCATACCACACCTTTTAGCCACCAAACCTAGATCAAAACACTAAAGGTGGACGCGTGTCCATATTCATTAAGGATATCTACACCTCCAAGCCAGTTGCTCAACATAATGCATCCGAGATTATCCAAGTTCAACTAACTCTGGGCAAAACCACAATCCAGATTGTAGTTTGCTACAGACCCACCACCATGCCCCAGAATTCCCACTCCTCTTTTCTTGATCCACTTGAAAATATTAAGGTACAATCCAACACTCTAGTGATTTCAACTACACTACCATTAACTGGGAAAACTACTCATGTACCAACTCTTTTGCTCAATGTTTTCTGGAAATCATCAATTCCAACACCTTGGATCAACTTATCCACACCCTCAGCAGGGGCAGCAATATCCTAGACCTGGTCATCACCAACATGGGTGACCAGTGTTCCACACCAGAGGTCAGCTCCTCGTTGGTCAGATACGACCACAAGCTAATTAACCTAGACATCCACATTCCGCTCCCACCCCCCATTAGAAAAACAACTGTAAAAAATTTCTCCAAAGCCAACTTCACGCTTCTTAAGACAGAAGTGGCAAACTTCACTACACCCATGCAGATGGACAATAGAGGTACGACTGCTGAATCCTACACAAATGCACTTTATAAGCACTTACACAAGTGCATGGATCATGCTATCCCTAACAGAACCAAGATGCTATCCTCCAAAAAAAGGAAGCCAATCTGGTGATCCTCTGCCATAAACAAACTCTACAACAGAAGAAAGAAACTGTTGCAAAAAAGAGTAAAATCCCACGATTGGAAGAACTCCCTGGTCAGCCTCACAAAGAAGCTGAGATACCTCATAAAATCCTCCAAAGCCTGTTATGAAAACAAAATCATCACTGATTCTAAAGACAACCACAAACCATTCTATAGCTATGTCAAGAATCTCAATGGCAACACTCAGATCTGCTCTGAGTTACAGCACAATGACACTAAATATACAGAACCAACTGATATTGCCAACATCCTGGCAAATAGGTTCAGTGCTAACTTTACCCCTCTCTCACCCCCTAAAGGGCCCATCTTTATACTGGAAGAATTCAAAGTTCCTGTAATCACGACTGCACAGGTAAAAACCTCACTCTCCAAAGCCAAGAACACAGTATCCATGGGACCTGACAACATCCCAGGCTGCCTTCTACATGAACTACAGAATGAACTTGCACCCACATAAGTACCATGTTCAATCATAGCCTCACCTCAGGCTTTGTGCCCATTGAATGGTGCACCGCGATGGTTATCCCACTCCACAAAAGGGGGGGCCACAACAGACCCTGGGAACTACTGCCCCATTAGCCTGACAAGCCTGATCTGCAAGGCCATGGAACGTATCATCATGGAACTCATAAACAAAGACATTGGAGATCTCCAAACTCTGGACCCCACACAGTTCAGGTTTGTAAAAGGCAGATCGTGTCTCCTAAACCTGATAGATTTCTTTGATGTAGTCACCAAAGCCATAGATTAGGGTAAGGTAGTTCACACAGCCTATCTAGATTTCACCAAGGCATTCTCCACCATCCCCCACTCTGGAATTATAGATAAACTCACTAAACTAGGTATAAATCCCTATGTCACAAGATGGTTTGCCAACTGGCTTACAGATAGAACCCACACTGTGAAAGTAGCAGACTCCAAATCAGACTTCAGACCAGTGACAAGTGGAGTACCACAGGGTTCAGTTCTGGGTCCTCTCCTGTTTGGTATCTACTTCTCTGAAGTACAGGCTAACACAGAAGGTCTTTGGCTAACTTAATTCACAGATGACTGCAAACTGGGAGCCATAATCAAAACTCCTAACAATGTGGACATCCTACAAAAGGACCTCACTGAGACAGATGCCTGGTGTCAAAGCCATGGTCTCAAGCTCAATGCCAAAAAGTGCATTGTCATCCCCTTTGGTAAAAAATATGTACCCATGAACTACCACATAGGCGACAGTCTACTTAACACTGAAAGTGTTATAAGAGACCTTGAGACACAGGTGGACAGTAATCTCTCCTTTGATAATCACATCGCCACAGTGGTCAGGAAATCCTACGTGGCACACCTCATCACAAAAGGTTTTCATCCAGAAAAAAAGAGGTCATTGTTCCATTCTACTCATCACTCATTAGACCCATTATAGAGTACAGCACCCCATTTGGTATGTACCTCACAAGACATCTACATCAACTGGAAAGGCCGCAGAAACACCTCACAAAGAGGATTACTGGCCTCAAACAGATGCCTTACGCAGACCATCTCAAAAAACTCCAGCTTTACTCCATCGGATATCACCTACTCAGAGGCGATCTCTGCCTAACATACAAAGCTATGTCAAACCCAGAGCTGTTGGACATGCTCCACTTAAAGAAATCCTAATCCGTCCAAGCTACACGCTCTAGGGACCTAAACCTTGTCACCACAATAAACAGAACATGCTGGAGGGATAGATTCCTGTCCCAGAGACTTCCCATACTCTGGAACAGACTTCCTATCTATGTCAAACAGAGCTCCTCATTAGCACTTTTTAAGAAAAATCTTGATGATTGGATGGGTAATAGGAAATTTACCCCAGGGATCACTTCTGTGGTTCTGCTTGACAAGGACACAGGAAAATAATTTTCTTGGGTGGCGAAAGCCAGGGTACCTTTTTGGCTAGGCTTGTGTAGGCCCTAGGGCCAATAGCCTACTACCTACCTATGAACCTATGAACCTATGACAGCAGCAAAGTGCTTTATATTTCACTACTGGGTAGACCAGTGAAGACCTTATCTGCTTAAAAAGATTTGGCAATTCATATATCATTAAACGACTATTAGTTAAACACCATCTTGCAAGCATAAGGTTCAAAACTTGATATGTGATTCTTTTCTTTCAGGTTCCATCATCTTTAGCAATACTATATTTTTGACTCTAATAATGCTTGATGAATCTTTTGCTTCATAGTTGGGACCCACAATGGGTAACTACTGCATTTGCCAGAGCAAAGAAAATGATTCTATCTCTTTACTTCCTTTCTCAGTCTCTTGATCATCTACTTTATCACATTTGCTTTCTTTCCATTTATTTCTTTTAGCCCATGGTATTCCTGTGTGACCCCTTGCAATATCATCCAGAACTCTTTATACCATCTCTTATTAGGCATGAAGCTCCAGTGCTGAATTCCACATTCATAGTCTCTGTAGTCATGAAACTATTGCTTTGGAAACAATTAGCACTCATATTGAAATACATCACTCTCTACCGAAAATTATATTGTGTTGTACTGAAACCACAATAAAATGACAGACTGTACTGAAGCCACTATGGAATGGCAGAGTGTACTGAAACTACTATGGGATGGCAGAGTGTATTGGAAGTACTATGAGATGGTAGAGTGTACTGAAACCACTATGGAATGACAGAGTGTACTGAAACTACTATGGGATGGCAGAGTGTACTGAAATCACTATGGAATGGCAGAGTGTAATGAAAGTACTATGGGAAGGCAGAGTGTACTGAAAGTACTATGAGATGGCAGAGTGTACTGAAACCACTATGGAATGGCAGAGTGTACTGAAACTACTATGGGATGGCAGAGTGTACTGAAACCACTATGGAATGGCAGAGTGTACTGAAACCACTATTTAATGGCAGAGTGTACTGAAACTACTATGGGATGGCAGAGTGTACAGAAACTACTATGGGATAGCAGAGTGTACTGAAACCACTATTTAATGGCAGAGTGTACTGGAACTACTATGGGATGGCAGAGTGTACAGAAACTACTATGGGATGGCAGAGTGTACAGAAACTACTATGGAATGGCAGAATGTACTATAACTACTGTGGAATGGCAGAGTGTACAGCCACTACTATGGGATGGCAGAGTGTACTGAAACTACTGTGGAATGGCAGCGTGTACAGATACTACTATGGAAAGGCAGAGTGTACTATAACTACTGTGGAATGGCAGAGTGTACAGACACTACTATGGGATGGCAGAGTGTACTGAAACTACTGTGGAATGGCAGCGTGTACAGATACTACTATGGAAAGGCAGAGTGTACTATAACTACTGTGGAATGGCAGAGTGTACAGCCACTACTATGGGATGGCAGAGTGTACTGAAACTACTGTGGAATGGCAGCGTGTACAGACACTACTATGGGATGGCAGAGTGTACTATAACTACTGTGGAATGGCAGAGTGTACAGCCACTACTATGGGATGGCAGAGTGTACTGAAACTACTGTGGAATGGCAGAGTGTACTGAAACTACTGTGGAATGGCAGAGTGTACTGAAACTACTGTGGAATGGCAGCGTGTACAGACACTACTATGGAAAGGCAGAGTGTACTATAACTACTGTGGAATGGCAGAGTGTACAGCCACTACTATGGGATGGCAGAGTGTACTGAAACTACTGTGGAATGGCAGCGTGTACAGATACTACTATGGAAAGGCAGAGTGTACTATAACTACTGTGGAATGGCAGAGTGTACAGCCACTACTATGGGATGGCAGAGTGTACTGAAACTACTGTGGAATGGCAGCGTGTACAGACACTACTATGGAAAGGCAGAGTGTACTATAACTACTGTGGAATGGCAGAGTGTACAGCCACTACTATGGGATGGCAGAGTGTACTAAAACTACTGTGGAATGGCAGAGTGTACTGAAACTACTGTGGAATGGCAGAGTGTACTGAAACTACTGTGGAATGGCAGCGTGTACAGACACTACTATGGAAAGGCAGAGTGTACTATAACTACTGTGGAATGGCAGAGTTTACAGCCACTACTATGGGATGGCAGAGTGTACTGAAACTACTGTGGAATGGCAGAGTGTACTGAAACTACTGTGGAATGGCAGAGTGTACTGAAACTACTGTGGAATGGCAGAGTGTACTGAAACTACTGTGGAATGGCAGAGTGTACAGACACTACTATGGGATGGCAGAGTGTACTGAAACTACTGTGGAATGGCAGAGTGTACAGCCACTACTATGGGATGGCAGAGTGTACTGAAACTACTGTGGAATGGCAGCGTGTACAGACACTACTATGGAAAGGCAGAGTGTACTATAACTACTGTGGAATGGCAGAGTGTACAGCCACTACTATGGGATGGCAGAGTGTACTGAAACTACTGTGGAATGGCAGAGTGGTGCAGCACTTTCTATTGCTGCTTCTCAGCTGTTGATTCTACCATTTTGTTCCTGGTTGCTGTCTTTTCTGTGTAAATCCAGCATGTTGAGCCTGTGCCTTTGTAGGTTTTTGCTGTATGCACTGTTTTTTGTTAACATTCCAAAGGCATAGAATTACATGAACTGTGAACTGAAAGTCATCCAAAATATAGGTGGTTATACCTGTGTTGTTTGAGCAAATGCATGTGTGTGTGTGTGTGTGTATGTGTGTGCGTGTGCGTGTGTGTGTGTGTGTGTGTGTGTGTGTGTGTGTGTGTGTGTGTGTATACATGTGTGGGCTGATGTGTGGGTGGGTGTGAGTGTGCATGCATAGCCATGCATGTGGATGTACATGTACATGTCTGTTGTGTGAGCAAGTGTGTTTGTTTGTGTGTTACACCCATGCATATGGGTGTGCATGTACACATCTGGCGTGTGAGCAAGTGTGTGTGTGCTGCATAAACCTCTGTTGTGTAAGCAGCTGTGTGTGTGTGTGTGTGTGTGTGTGTGTGTGTGTGTGTGTGTGTGTGATGCGTGACTCTGCATGTCTGTATGTGTACATCTGTGTGTGTCTTGCAGGGGACTGACTACCCATCCAGGAATAGTTTTCTGTCTCGTGCCCTGACTAATATGTGACCTAAAAAGGCTAAACTAGGTTTAGGAGAATGGCTAAAACCCCTGTAATTCTTCTAAAGCAGTTCATTTATGTATGTAGTGTATAAGTATTGGTATTTTTCTGCTGGTAGCTGTATTTGTAGTTTTGTTACTGGTTATCTTTTCCAGAAAATGCATGTTAGAAAATGAACCATTTAGTCTCAAAGACTGTATCCGATTCTGTAAATATGTATGCAGTTTACCTGAGTATTGAAAGTCTATTGACTAAAAAAGGTATTCATATTCAATATTGATTAAATAAGTTCTATTCCAATTGAATCTTAACTTTGTTAGTATGCACTCTTTGTAACTCAGTTATCCCTTAAGAGACTTGTAAAATAATGTATTTGATCTTAAACCTGCGTGACTTAGACCGTTCAGAAAAAAATATTTCATTCCATGTCACTGCTTGAAATACTATACCTGTACTGAAAACATAAGTGCAAAAAAAAAATACATCAATAAGTCTGACAAGTGTTTTATGTATGAATGGAAAACATGCTTATTTGACCACTTCCTGCAGGCTATCATTAACAACATTTTCTTTGGATCATTACATATAATTTGAACTGCAGTGCTCTGCAGAAATGACATATTTCTTTCTCACCAGTACATAAGCAATTCTGCAGGCATGCTCAGCCTTGCCTTTGCTTCTGCTAACCCTCATTATACCTGCTCCCTGATGGGGCTGCCTGCCCTCGGGGCAGTTGCTAATCACTCATCATCACCTGAATTCAGTCCTTGGAAATGTTGTTTATGCATTTATCTACATTTCTGTGGGCAGTTAAAGAAAAATCATTATTTTCAGTGAGCATAATAAACTGAAATAGGATAGCATTTAACACAGTACACCCACAATTATGCAGAAAAAAAACATGCATTTAATTATGAAAATGTGATCTCAGAGCACAGTACGTACACCTTAGGTAGGGTTTTGTTTTCTTTCATTCTTTTTTCCAGAATCAGATCATGTATAATTTAAAATAAAAGGATCCATTTCAGAGATCAGTTACTGAGCCTGTCTGATTTTCTTGTATCTTAAAAATCATATTGCTATCTCATATATTTGGAAGAAATATTCTGAGTAGAAAACAAATGACTAAAACTGCCACTATCATAGTGAAGTACATCCACAAGTGCCCCATCGAACTGGTCTGCTGGTCTGCAGCCCTTTTCCTACTCAATTGTATTTGTCATATTTTTTAGCTGTTTTCGTTTTTTTTTTTAATTTTAAATTAAAAAATATATTATTTGTTTATTCTCAGAGCTCATGTCGCTTGCAATTCACACTGTTCATATGCTAAGATCTAAATTTCATAAAAACAAAGCAAAAAAAAAGTGACTGGCATTTTTTTTAACATGCCTGATTTTATGTTTAGTTACTCATTCAAACCTCCTCATGTTGATTTAGGGTGCAACAAAATGGAGACTGTATAATGGCTTTCTAGGCTGTTACAAGAAGAAGATTATTTATTTTTCTTAATACAGTCTGAAGTAACAGGAAGTGCAAAGAGAAAGGGGAGGTGGTCAGTACACTATATTGTAAAGGTGGAAGATTAGGGTGTATGGAGAATGCTAGGACAGAAAGGACAGAGAAAAAAAATGCATGGGGAACTTAAAAACTTTTTTTCAAAATAATATTTTATTCAAGTTCAGTGACCATTGCTAACTAGTGTGGGTATGTATTTTTTTGCATATATCCATTTGTGTTTTATTTATGTTAGTATGGATTTTTTTTTATTTATTGTTTACTTTTCTTTTTTTTTTTTTTAGCATTTGAGTCTATTCTTTCATCATGCTGTGGTTCAGAGGTTTAACCACTCAATGTGCATTGACAGGATTTTGGTCATTCTCTGGGTGAGAGTCATTATGCAAAACGTGCGAACAAAATGCACATTTTGTTATGATCATTGTTAATTAGACATGTACAGCTAAAGCTCCTATACAGAGTTCCCTTTTTTCATATTTTTAGGACCAATTTAACTCAGTTTAAAAAAAAATTAGCAAGACTGAAACTGACATTAAAGGAGTCCATATGTTACCAGTTTAGTATGTGGGCCATCTTAAAAACGTAGCAGCTTATGAGGGTAGGATGTTTAGTGTGCCCAAACTTTACAAGCTTCCTGCTCCAGTCGATGGAAAGCTTGAACCTTTCTTGTAAATGAAATTGAGGTTGTGATTAACCAAAAGTTCTCCTAAATGTAGTCATAAGACAAGGACAGTAAGGAAACTATAGGTAAAGTGGAAAGCTAGAGGCATGAAATATAATGACTGCTAGATAGAAAGAAGGCTTTAGAAAATGAACAATGCATGCAAGACCTAGGAGTTTTCCTGTTGTGTCTGCATTTCTGATGGAATGGATGGTGGTCCCTAATAATATCCCAGGATGCCTCATTAATAGCATGAAATATTACCTATCAGGGCCACTAGAATAATTATTTAATGTAGCTTCTTGTCGAGCTTTGTGCCAAGTGAATGAGGACTGCAACTGTCATCCCTCTGCACATGGTCAGGCCATCTTCAAAACAGGGTAACTACAGACCCATACATCTGACTAGTCTCATATGCAAGACAATGCAAAGAATTATCCTGGAAATAATAAACAATTACATGGGAACCATTCAGTCACTGGATCCAATCCAGTTTGATTTCATCAAGGGGAGGTCATGCTTACTCAACCTGGTGGACTTTTTCAAGAAGGTTACAAAATCAATGAATGAGGGAAAAACAGTGCAGACTGTCTACTTTTATCTGGCCAAAGCTTTCTACACAATATCTCACTTGGATATTGTTGACAAACTGATGAAATTAGGTTTAAACCCCCTATAGTAAACACTGGATAGTCAGCTGGATCAAAGATAAAACCCAAGAAGTTAGAATAGAGAATCCTAATTCCATAAAGAGGCCACTCACTGGTGGAGCTCTTCAGAACTTGGTGCTGGGGCCGCTTCTTTTTGGTATCTATAGGACAATTTCATGAGCCCCTGACTGACTAAGTGTGCAGATGATTGCAAACTGGGTGCAGTCACAGAATCCCCAAATGACACATATACCCTACAGGAAGGCCAAGCACTGACAAATAACTGGTGCCAGAGCCACAGCCTAAAAGTCAATGCCAAGAACTACATAATATCTTCCTCTGGGAACATGGCTATCCCTGGAAACTACCACATTTACAATGTAACTCTAAGAATAGACTCAATGGTCAGTGATCTGAAAACGTAACAGACAGCAACCTGGCCTTTGACCATGTGTCTAAGGTGATAAGGAACTCATTCTATGTTGCAGAACATATAAGCAAGGGTATGGCATCTAGGTCCAAGGATGTTTTTGTTCTGCTTTACTCAGCTCTCATCAGACCAATCTTTGAGAATAATGCCCCCATCAGTATGTACCTGATTAGGCATATGCAACAACTGGGGCATCCACAGAGGTTCCTCACAAAAAAGAATATGGGGCATAAACATGTCATCAGCAGCAGTGTTTGACTGTGGCCCATACAGATGGCATATACACCAGAAGTGTTTGCTTGGAGCCCGTGCTCATAGTAAATAAACCAGCAATGTTTGGTCTGGGGTCTATGATCATAGTACATGCATGGAAGTATTTGCACTGGGGCCTGTGCAGATACTGTATACATCAGCAGTATTTGGCCCGTAGCCTGTGCTCATAGTACATGTATCAGCAGTGTTTGGACTGTGACCAATGTTTATAGCACATAAGCCAGCAGTGGTGGGCCTGGTGCCCATGGTCATAGTTCAAGAACCAGCAATGTTTGGCCTGAGGCCCATGCTCATAATAGAAGCATCAGCAGTGTTTCAGTAGGGGCATTTGTTTAGAACATACATCAGTAGTGTTTGGTTGAAGGTCATTGTTTATAGTACATCCAAAAGCAATGTTTGTCCCGGAGCCCATCCTCGTAGTACATACACCAGCAGCAGTGTTTGCACTGGGACATTTCCTCATAATACATAGAACAGAAGTGTTTAGCTTGGGGCCCATGCTCATAGTGCATACATCAGCAATGTTTTGCCTGAGGCCCATGCTCATAGTAGACTTATCAGTAGCATCTTGGCAGGGGTGCATGCTCAGTGAACATGCATCAGTAGTGTTTGGTATGTGGTCATTGCTCACAGTACATACCCAAGAAGTGTATTTCCTGCTGCCCATGTTTATAGTACATACACCAGCAGTCTTTGATCTGATGCCTGTGCTCATAATACATACATCAGCAATGTTTGGACTGAGGCCAATGCTCATGGTACATACATCAACAGGGTTTGAGCTTGAGCCCATGCTCACAATACATGCATCAGCAGTGTTTAGCCTGAGCCTCATGCTCATAGTACATACAAAAGCAACGTTTGACTTGGGGCCTATGCTCATACTACATACACCATCAGTGTTTGGACTGGAACTTGTGCCCATAGTACATGTATCAGCAGTGTTTTGACTGGGACCCATGTTCATAGCACTTACACCAACAGTGTTTGGCCAGGAGCCCATGCTGACAGTATATACAACAGCAATGCTTGGACTAGAGTCTGTGCTCATAGTACATATATCAGCAGTGTTTGACCTGTGGCCCATAATTATAGCACATAGAACAGGAGTGTTTGGCTTGGAGTCCATGCTCATAGTACATGCACCTGCAGAGTTTGCTCTGGGGCCCATGCAGATACTACATACGCTAACAGTGTTTGGCATGAGGCCCATGCTCATAGTACACACATCAGAAACTTTTGGCCTGAGGTCCATGCTCATAGTAGACACATAAGTAGTGTTTCGACAGGGGCACATGCTCACAGACCATACATCAGTAGTGTTTGGTATTAGGCTGCTTCTCATAGTACATTCACAAGCAGTGTTTGGCCTGGTACCCATGCTTATCGTACATATGTCAGCAGTGTGTGGCCTGCAGCCCATGCTCATAGTACATACAACAGCAAAGTTTGGACTAGAGTCTGTGCTCATAGTACATATATCAACTGTGATTTATCTGTGGCCCATAATTATAGCACATACAACAGGAGTGTTTGGCTTGGAGCCCATGTTCATAATACATGTACCTGCAGAGTTTTCGCTGGGGCCCATGCAGATACTACATACATCAGCAATGTTTGGACTCAGACCCATGATCATCGCACATACACCAACAGTGTTTGGTGTGAGGCCCATGCTCATAGTACATACACCAGCAGTGTTTGGCTGAGATCCATGCTTATAGTACACACATCAATAATTTATGGCTTGAGGCTAATGCTCATAGCATATACATTATCAGCACTTGGCTTGGGGCCCATGGTCATAGTACATATATTAGCAGTGTTTGGCCTGAGGCCCATACTCATAGTATATACATTAGCAGTGTTTGGCCTGGGGTCCATGCTCATAGTACATACATCAGCAGTGGTTGGTCAGAGGACCATGCTGATAGCACATACATCAGCAGTCTCTGGACTGGGGGTCATGCTCATAGTACATGCACCAGCAATGTTTGCACTTCCTCATAATACATAGAACAGAAGTGTATAGCCTGAGGCCCATGCTCTTTGTGCATACATTAGCAGTGTTTGGCCTAAGGCCCATGCTCTTAGTATATACATTAGCAGTGTTTGGCCTGGGCCCATGCTCATAGTACATGCATCAGCATTATTTGGTCAGAGGACCATGCTCATAGTATGTACATTTGCAGTGTTTGGCCTGGGCCCATGCTCACAGTATGTACATCAGTAATTTATGGCCTGAAGCCAATGCTCATTATCAGTGCTTGGCTTGGGGCGCATGCTCATAGTACAGATATTAGCAGTGTTTGGTCAGAGGACCATGTTGATAGTACATACATCAGCAGTCGTTCAACTGGGGCTCTTATTCATAGTACATGTACCAGCAGTCATGGCCTGAGGCTTATGTTCATAGTACATAAGCCAGTAGAGTTTGCCCTGGAGGCCATGCTCATAGTATGTACATTAGCAGTGTTTGGTCAGAGGACCATGCTGATAGTACATACATCAGCAGTCGTTCAACTGGAGCTCTTGTTCATAAGTACATGCACCAGCGGTCATGGCCTGAGGCTTATGTTCATAGTACATAAACCAGTAGAGTTTGTCCTGGAGACAATGCTCATAGTATGTACATTAGCAGTGCTTGTCCTGTAGCCCGAGCTTATAGTGCATATATCTGCAGTGTTTAACCTGTGTCCTGTGCTTATTGCACATGTACCAGCTATGTTTGGCATGAAACCTATACTCATAGTACATTTATTTACTTATTTATTTATGTATTGCTTTTATTTACTGGGAAAGTCTGACTGGGCACAAGTTCCATTTTCAGCAGTGGCCCAGGAAGAAAAGCTCCATTAGAAGGCAGCTATACAAGATTTACATAATAAGTTTACATACATATATAGAATAGTAATTATATGACAGTTAATGAAAACATGACAGTTAAAACAAGAATAGAGTTAAATATTAATTAATATCAAGCTTATAAGAGTCTAGTTATTTTCAAATGGAATCAGCTCTAAACAGCTATTGAGTAGGAGACTGAAGTAATTATAGGATGAAGATGGTTACAAATTATGAAGAAGTATTAAGGAGGTCTAGGCTAAAGGGAACAGAGATTGTAGTGGACAGGGGTAGATGATAGATAGTTGGAGATTGTGAAGACGAAGTTATATTATGGTTAGTTACATAAAATAATAATGACAGTTAGTAAAGGTTTGTAGCTTATCCAGGAACATCACATGTACAAAGCTGGTAACTGAGTTGGTATGACTTTAGTTGAGTTTTAAATGATTTTAGGGAGCATTCTTGTCATAATACTAGTGGGACGGAATTCCATGGTTTAGAGATGAAGTGGGAGAGTACTAATTTATCAGCAGAATTTTTGGGTTTGGATACATGTATCAAGTATTTATCCAATGGACACAGTGGCCTGGAAGGTTTATTTATTTGTATGAAGTTGGAGATGGATACTTATTACCTTTATACACAATGTAATGTATTTGTGGAAATTGTGAGTAGGTTAGATAATGTGGGCATTTCAGTCATTGTAATTCCCTTAGGGCAGAACCGTGGTGGATTCAGTTTGGAAGGTTGGTAGAGAATTGTGCTCTTTTGTAGTAACATTTTTCAGCTTTGTTTACCAAGGTCACTTGGATGTTGTTTAGGATGGGTGCAAAATTAGAGTAGGCAAGAGGAGAGAAGAGGCAATGTGTTTTCTCATAGTGTCTGAGAGGAAGGGTTTGATTCTATAAAATGAATGTAGTTTTTGGTGTTATTTTTTACTATTTTACTATATTTTAGGTTCATGCATCAAAAGTGTTTGCACTGGGGTCCATGCATATAATACATTCACAAGCAGTGCTTGGCCTGGAGCCTATGCTCACAGAACATGTATCAGCAGTGTTTGTTCTTAAACCCATGCTCACAAAACATACACCAAAAGTGTTTGGCCTAAAGCCTGTGCTCATGGTACGTAGTAGAGTGTTAGCATGCATAGTACTTAATCTTGTTGTAAATAAAAAAAATAAGATAAAATATAGGGGGAATGTGTTTCAAACCTTGCAATCTGAAAGAAAGAAGCTTGTCAAGCAGGAGCCTTAACCCTCTAGACAAATTGAAGAGTTAGCCTAAGAGGTATCAAGCTGTATTGTCTGGTATTGTTGACAAGGCATACATTAGAAGTAATAGTAGGAGCATTCTGTAAATCAGAGATGGATCAAAGGGATTGTAGGTGTGTCAGTGTGGAGTACGCTTTGGGACAAAGCCAAGAGGAACACAAGGGGACATAAGGGAGAATGTTTTAATTATTACTTGCTCCCTGAAAATGCTATTGCAGCAACAGGTCTAGCATTATGACACAGTTTAGCAACACTAAGAGGAATGCCATTCTAATGACTGCCATTATTGATGGACACATCAGTGATGGTCTGTAAATTAAGGGACAATTAAGAGATATGTCAGTGTGTGTATGTGTTTTACATGTGTGTGTGTGGGGGTGTGTGTGCGTGTGTGTGCATGTGTGTGCATCTGTGTGCACATGTGCTTGAATGTGCACATGTGTGTGTAGGAGAGTGGATGGCGGTGCCTTTGCCAGTGAGATGCATGACCTGCCAATAGGAACTACCACAGAAAAATGGCAATTTGTACTCATTGTATTTGCAGGTGATTCAGAGACATGCAAATTAGCCGGTTATGAAATTTTTCCTTAATGCTGCTAACACATCTCTAAATCACATTTTCTTGCATTATGAAAGCAGTCTCTTTTGGCCACACCTTTTACCACTAGCAAATGAGTTCTTTTTGAATCTCTGGATTAGTGTTTTTTTTATTTTTTATTTTTTAAGTTTAACTGGTGCTAAGAAATTATTTTAGTGGAATATTTTTGATCACTTGGAGGACTGAATATCCACCTAGGATGAAAGTAAATATGCTGATGGTACACATAAAATAAGCCTGTATAAAACTGTACATCCAGAAGTAAACACATGCCCCTGGAATCAATAAAATCTGTGTAGGATCCATGTATAGCCTGCACAGAATGTACCCATGTACACTGCCATGCTTTCCCCTCTGTAGTGAGCCATGCATATTAATCAGGGCTCACTGTCTAGGGAGATCACAGTGACACGGATAATGAATCCATGCAAGCAGCAGTGTAGAGACTGTCTTGTACTTCTGGTATGTCCAGGAACATCCTGGACAGATGGTAAGTACAGGATGATAATCATTGTAATGCACTCGACTATTGTATAAATCATTTTTTTAATTTTTAATTTTTTTTATTAATCTGCCTGTTTGCATGGCAGAGCATGGAGTGGTGCATTGCTTAGTGATGCCGAGCTGCACTTATACATACAGAGCAGACACCTGCCATATATCTAAAAATTAGAAACTGGATGTAATCAATTGTACAATATTTTTTTTTTTTTACTTTTTTTAAAAAATTGTGCCTGTTTGTGTGGTAGGGTGCTTAGGCATGCCGAGCTGTGCTTATATATACATAGCAGACACCTACCATCTATCTAAAAATAGAAACTGGATGTAATCAATTGTGCAATATATTTTTTTATTTTTTAGTTTTAATCGTTCCTATTTGCCTGCCATGGTGCTTAGCGATGCTAATCTGTGCTTATACATGGATAGCAGATTTCTGCCATATACCTAAAAATAGAATCTGGATGTAATCAATTGTACCATACTTTTTTTTTCTTTTATTGCTTGTTTGCGTGACATGGCATGGTGCTTAGCAATGCTAACAGGTACCTTAGAAGTATATGTGAAGATATACTGCTTTTCTCTGCTATCAAAGTGGCTAGATAGGTTGAGTCATGACCTCTTATGTAGTAGGTCCCTGGTTCAAGTCCTGGTCAGTAATATATTTTACATTAATTGCTGTGAAAATGTATGACTTGACTGAAATGGCAGTTTACTGCAAAATAAAAAAAATATTACATTTAGAAAAACTGTGCGATGCTAAGCCCCACTTAAACATGGTCAATGGCCTACAATGCTTGTGTGTTGCTAAGCTTTACTGAAATATTGGCTGTGCAAGTTTGCACATTGCTCAACTGTGCTGAACTGCTTTGTGTGATGCTAAGCAAAGTGGTGCTTTTTTGAAAATTACAGTATAACATGTAAGGGCGGGAATGCAGCCTATATGAAGGCCAATAGGCAGAAATTTCACATTATTCATTGGAGTCTCACTGGGCTGTTACTATGCCTGGTGGTATTTGAGAGGGAGCATGCCTTCTGACACAGAGGTGGGGTGTGCAGGAGTCCAGAGTGTTTGTCGGACTCCTGGTGAAAGACTATGATCTCCGGCTGCTGCAGGGTGATTACCGGGGCTCTAAATGTAATTCTGAGACCTGGGATCATTTGGCTAGGGATCTTACCAGTGCTACTGGTATCTCCCACACTGGTGAGCAGTGTTGTCACTACTATTATGACCTGAAGTGAAGGAAGAGGGGAACCTTTCACACTTGGGTCCAAGAGACTAGGGCTGGGCATACCCCACAGATATGTTTGCCAGTACTTTAGAAATATGCAAGCTGAATCTGTGCAAAACTTGTATGCATAATGGTTTACTTCTCTTTCAACAGCTGCAGACAAGAGGGCTCGCAATGTCCAGTCCCATGCAGGGTGCCTGGCCAGGATGAGGAGTGAGATTGGTAAGTGTGAAAACATCAAAGTATTAACCTAATGCATAACATACTGTCAACATAAATTATTTACAGAGTTTGTAGTTGTAACAGTTAGGTATGACATACCTGGGAAATGTAATATGTTTAGTAATGTATCACTGCCTATCTGAAATGGTAAAGCAAGTTAAATCAAGTAAACATACATTGCTGTGTAGTATATCTTCCAAGCTGATGTTGTGTTCTACCCAGATTAACAGTCACTGTTCTTCTCTGCTCATTGTGTGAAATATGCTGTAGGTTGCACTCAAGTAATGATGAGAGTATAAGCATTGCTTCTTAGAGGTCTGACACAGCTATCCATGCTGTACATGTCAGACTTGAAGCAGCAGTAATCAATGGATTTTAAATGGTGATGGTGCTTTCATATCTCCTGTTTTCAAACAAATAAGTGGCCACTATTCTTCCAGTCACTGCATATGTGTTCTAATCTGAGTCCAGTGAACTATAAAAAGGAAATGAATAAAGAGTGCAGAATAAACTGTCTGATAATGTAGTGTAGTACTGACAGTAAGGTTCAAGCCTGAATTATGGCCATTTTTTGTCAAATAATGCTGTATATTCCTCCCACTCCATGAACAAGGTATACACGTAAGTTACTTGAAGTTCTGACCAGATATCCATGTGTATAAATGTCACATTTTAAGGTACATTATCAATAAAGTTTAAAGTAGGGTTGTGTTTTGATAACTAATCTGTTCAAATAAGTGTGCAGTATGTCTGTATTCACTGCATCTGTGTTATAATCTGACACCTGTCAACTGTAAAAAGGAAATGAATAAAGACAGCAGAAAAAAAAATGTCTGGTAAATGTAGTGCAATACCCACAGTAAGGTTTAAACCTGTGTTATGGCCTTTTTTAGTCAAATAATGCCGTATATTCCTCCCACTTCAGGAACAAGGTATATGTGTTAGGTAGTTCACATTCTGAGGAGATATCCATGTGCATAAGTGTCAGATTTTAAGGGAACAATATCAATAAAGTGTAAAGCAGGATTGTGCCTTGATAAATAATCCTTTCTAATAAGTGTGAAGTAGTCCTGTATGTACTGCATGTCTTTTCTAATCTGACAGCAGTCAACTGTTAAATTAAGTGCACATTTCCCTGGAGTCACAGCTTGTGGGTTCTAATCCCATGGCAATCAATTAAGAAATCACTGGCTTGTCTATTCTGCTTAATGTACATGAACATACCTCTCAACTGTCATAATTTTTTAGAATGTAATGATTAATGCTGCATATGTCTGTTCCTTGATTAGCAGATAAATGACATTACTTGGAATGTAATTTATAGGCAAATCCATTTATAAAACACCTTGGTAGTAAGGTATGAGCACAGTATGTAAAACAGTCCCCTGTAGTTGTGTACCTGCATTTGTTAGTCCTTGGTCCATACTGTCCCATTCTAACAGGTTGATAGGTATATACATGCAATATCATATATACAAGAATTAGAGTCACTGTATTCACAACTGACACTGCACATCTGTAGAATTATGCATTATTAGTCTGTGTAGTAATATCACCTGTGAGGTCACTAATGGTATGTTTTTCTCTATATATCCAACCCTTATCTTCTTTAATTAATTAATGTTATTTATTACTATGATTTGATATTAATATATTATTTTAAGTTAACTGTTATGTTGGCCTTATGAGTTATTTCATACTGGTTTGCTGTTAAATTACTTACTGTTATGTTATTTATTGTTGTGTTCCTCATAATATACCTTAATATATATTTTGATTAATCAATATTGTCTTCCATTATGTTAATACTAGCATTTGTTTGCTTATTACTTATCTTACCTTATGATTATATTTAATTTACTACAGTGTGAAAGGAAGGCCAGTTCCAGGCAATCCACCTACCTTGGCTTCCCAAACAGTGGTACCGGGGCCCTACATGCCTGGGCCACAACCTTGTGGTGCCCCTCTCCTGCCCCTGCACTACCTAAAGTGTTGGGTAGTTTTGCCCCACAGGCTGGGGCTGGGCCCACCTCTTGGAGCAGAGGTGGACAGGGTGATTTTGTCACCCATCAAGAACTGCCAGGTATGGTGCGCAGGGTGCTCCACTGAACTGTTGGTGCACACCTGTGACGGATGGAGACCATGCTTGCCATCCTGGCGGGGCAGTCTGGCCCTGAATGCCAGCCTCCTCCACTGCCACAACAGGGGCAGTGAAGGAGCAGTGCTGACAGCCCCTTGGGAGAGGACTTGGAATTCCGCAACACCCTTCCCATCCAAAGTGTTCACCCCTCTTTTGTGTCACACACAAACCCTGTCTGCTGTCTTCTCTATCTTGTCTGTTTGCAAAAGCTTCCTCACCTTCTCAACTTACTCCCCCCCACACACCTATGTCACTTCTCCAACATTCCACTATCACCTTAAAAAAACAAATGGGCACCTCTCCCCCCAATGTGTATATATATATATATATATATATATATATATATATATATGTATATATATATATATATAGTGTCCCATACATAGCTTTACATTTTGCATGTGTCCACTGGATATATTTAATTTGGTCCAATAGGCTTGACAATGCAGTTATGTTGTTGTTATCACCCCTCTCTGGGGGTGACAGTTCAAATTCAGCTAAAAAATCTGTGAAAGAGTACAGTTGTTGCTGTTGAAGAAATGGATAGCTGTTTTTTTCTTACACCCATCCTGCACATCCCTTCCTGCCTGTCATTATGTTTTCCCCCTGTTTTCACCCCTTTTTACTACTGTCCTATCTCCCCATTTTCTTTTTTTAAATATTTTTTGCACGATGCGGCAAGTTGTGCCACATTGCTTAACAATGCTAAATAGCACTGTATTGATATATGCTTTTTGGAACAATATTAATTACATTCAAAAAATACACCTGCCCCCGGTTTCAAACCCATGACCATTGCACCTGCAGAACTGTGGCTCATCCTTCTAAGCCCCACAATTATTCAGAAACACAGCTGTTTTAAGCAAAACATACTAATGCTGAAGTTCTTCTCATTAACCGTGTTTAAACAGTGCTGTTCATTGGGCTGCACCCTACAAATTAACTAAGAGATTACTAATAAAATAGTACTGTAATTGGCACTCTAGTACACAAATATATCACTGTGAAGGCACACAGATTAGTGTAGATGTAAGTGACGTATCTGATAACAGGTAACCCTGCAATTATGTCTACAACATGTCAGAGCACACTTGATAAATCATTAATGGAAAATAGGATTTTAACTGGGACTCTGGTATAAAAATACAGCATTCTAAAGCCATATACATAATAATATATGTAAGTGCAGTATTTAACAGCAGATAACTGTGGAATGATACCTACAACATGCAAAAATTCACCATAACTCTGTAGCTTAGTCTGTAAAATGCATTAAAACATAACTCTTTGGTACACATGTTCCTGGGTTCAAGTACAACTGTGTCTAACAATGAAAATGCAAGTATATGGCCATCAATATTATGAAGTGTGATATGTATGTCTGTCTCATTACCTATTTATCCGCCCAAAGCAGTACAGTTGGAATGTTTACATCTATATAATAGAGTGCAAAAGCTTAAAGATAAGACCACTCTCACATATTCTAGTACAACATTATAAAGTGCAGATACTGTCAGGTAATGCAGTAGCCTGAATTCCTAGAGGATGTTGAAGTGTGTACTGAAATTGTGGCCCAGTAAAATCACACTGCATCCCACAATGTTTTGCTGGTCATATTACAAATAACCACAGCTGCACAAGTAACATACTTATATGGTGGTTGAGCTAGATGCAAGGGTCACCAGCACACACTCATCAGGGGACTGCCATGGCATAACATGTGACTTGGTAATTGTCCAACTGTTTGACATCATGGATAATGTACACTTAGCTGTTTTCTTGGACATACCAATCATTTTGCCTTGTATTGTCTTACTGATACCATTGGCTGACAGACTTACCTAACACATGTACCTTACTTCCCCCTTTCTGCCTATGCCTATTCCCTGTAGCATTACTTTCAGCTTCATCCTGTAGCACACACATTTGTATGTAAATTGTAGCTGCTACAGGCATTTTCTCTGCCATGACATAGTATCTGTTGCCCCACTATTTTCCAACCCAGCATATGAGAAAGGGGTTGTGATCTACGTTGAGGTTATGTCTTGTTCAGTGGTTGCATGGGATTGGCTGATTATACTGCAAATCAACTGTGCTGGCTGCAATTAGCATTTCAGATGCACAGATTGGTACCGAGGCAATCATTTGCTAATAGAGAACCATGTTAAAAAGGCAAACAGCTAGCTAGGGGAAACATTGTGTATGACAGTTACTTTGCATGGTCATCTCATTGCCACAGCAGTTATATATCTGTACCGTTCAACGGAGGAGCATTATACTCCATCAGGTATATAATCATTTTGTTTCCAACATGATGTGTATGTGTCCATATACTTTGGAGGAATGGGGATTACAGCGGTAAGTCTTGCTAGGAACTGTATTGCTGACATGTTATTGATCTGCAGATGTGTTAAACCCACAGAGGAACTAGAGTACAGTATGGGTAGGATTCTCATTGTTAATTAGGTATGCCACTCTTCTGGAAATTTCCTGTTGATAGTGGTGGTAATACTACACTGCTATTTGTGTGGCACTGCTGGCTTTCAATATTATAAGGGGGGTTTACACATACAGGCCACAACTTAATGGACTACTGTGTTTGTTGTGTGATCACACAAAAGTATCTGTCATGGCACAAGCAGGGAGAAATGAGTACTGCTACTATTCTACTCACATCCACACCTTTATTATGTTTGCATGGTGTCGAATGTGAGATGTATAACCAAGTTTGTGAATACTAGTAGCCATCTGTTATTGCTGTATCTCTACATACTATACTCCCATGTATGTGATCCTGACATATTCCCATTTTGTTATCTTTCAAGAAATATGTATCCCTGATGCCAGGCCCCTTTTACAGAGGCAGAAAATGACACTATACTGGATGTCCTGTGTTAACATCACCAAATCCTTCTGTCCAGGGGGAGAACAAACAGAGAAGTGTGGGCAGCATTATGGGCTGACCTGATTCGCAATGTCAATGCAACTGGTCACCAGAGCAGGACATGTGAGCAGGTGTGACACCATGCCACTGATATGATAAATGCAGATTTGGCCAGGGATCATGCTGTCACCAGTGGAAGGCCTGCAGCGGAACAATCACTGTCAGCCACTGAGGTATTCCTGTTGTACCTATGAACACAGGACAGCTCCCAGGCATCCATCACATAGTATGTTGTGGATGTTGGTGCCACCATTTCCATGCAAGAGGAGCATCCAGGTATGCTTAGTTGGATAGGCATTGGAATATTGTAGCATTCAGTGTGTCAGGATGCACATAATTTTATGTGGGTGGCAGGTATTTTTATGGGGGAAGAGGTTAATTGCAGTTTGAATCTCATGCAAAGATTGTGTCCAACATACCAATTAACATAGTATGTACTGCAAATGTGAAATATTTGGACATAGTAGCCTGTCATAGTGCAACATGGGTTGCTTTTTACTTTACCTCTCCCTTAATTTTTCATATGACCATCAGGAATCAGATGCAGTCATGATCCTGCTCCTGGTAAGCATAACAATGTTGTGTTACAGATGTGGATTTAAGGCATTGTATTCACTAAAGTGTCATTCCATGCCTGCTGGCTGGATTGATGTACTGTCTGCATGATTGCCAACCTCACAGAATTTTACCAATGGAACATGGTTTATAGTCATACCTATACCTTGTAATTGTTACCATAGATTTGCAGTGTTTGCAGGACAGCACAGATTGCCTCATGTGTCAACTGTGCAGAGTTTTGACAAATGTCAACAGTATACATCACTGTTGCTCATGAGATTCTTGATTAAGGATCTTATTCTTTACAAGCAACTACAGAAGTTTTTTTTAGAAATTGATGTACTCAGGTCCTGGTATATGAGGTTGTGAGTTAAACAAGTCTGTAATACTGACAGCATTGTATGCAGCTTAACATATATTGTAAGATAGTACTGTAGAGCATAGTAGTGCATGTATTAATGTACCGCTTTTCCCTTTTTATCACAGGTGACTGAGGTGTTAGTAACTGTCACCTTCACAACCTGATGTCTGTGTCTCTTCAGACTGTGATTTTGATGGTGGTCAAAGTGAGGCACAGGTGGGTGTTGCAGGGGCTGAATCTGTCACAGAGGTTGACATCCCTCTTCTGCCATCATTATCACTGTACATAGTCTGTATGCCTATGCATACCCAGCCCCTGAGGTCACAGATATTGGACAGTCAGAGGGTAGGGACATTGAACAGGAAAGTGTTGGTACTATGGCTGGAGTGAGTGTTAATACTGGCCATAGCCAAAGAGATGGTCAGGTTCCACACAGGTGGATTGATAAAGTGCTCATAGGAGGCCTGCTGTCCTTCCACCTCCTGTTGCAGGTGTCTCATCACATCTCATTTGGTGTATGTTTAGGGCCATCATGGAGACACAGGCACATTCCAAAAGAACCTTCAGATGAATGCTCAGGGTTATGGATGTAGCATAGTTTGACCTCCGTGACTGCTTCCATCAAGTTGCTGATACCCTGGATCAGTTCACTGATGCAGTTGAAAGACAGTGGTCTGAGAGAGATTGCAGAATATCTGTCTTGTAATGGTCATTGTCTGTGATGGAATATCTGGTTGGAGTTGAAGATCAGACTCGTGGATGTAGGTTAGCAGCTACATCTGCTGAGAGTCCATGTGCCCATGCTCACTCATGTGCCCGAAGTGGCAGTACATCCAGTGTCCCAGATGTGAGTCTGCTGTCCACATCAAGATGTGGCAGGCCATGGGATTGCATTTCTGGGCATTGCCATGGAGGACATGGACCCAGCAGACAGCAGTCACCCTCAAATATTAACTCTGCTTCTGACCTTGGGCATAGAGGTGGCAGTGCAACATCTGGGAGATGCAGTTCCCATGTTTGGGGGTGGAGACAGTGAACTGTCAGCTCTACCATGCACAGTCCATAGGTGTCCAACATACAGTCATGTAGGGCTAGCACTGAGCTTGACTGTGTTCATGAAGACATTCACACACCACTGCCACAATCAGGACACCTGCAGACACACACCGCACATTCAATGGTCCATCTTGACTGTTTTCCTTCCTGACTCACACGCACACACACACACACACACACACACACACACAATTGCCAACCTATTGGGTCAGCCTAGGCCTCCTGCACCATCACACAAGACCTTGTGCAACGTGACTATATAAATTGCTATGTAATTCTTTAATCCACTGTTGCCTTTCACATGTCACTTGTACTGGTCACTGACAGATATTGTCTGCTGCCAGTTGTAATGAGTAAACCACATTATGTGGTGTAGCTTAAGTTGGATGATGTTGTAATGGCTGTATATTTACCTAATGAAAGGTGTCTAATAGAACTGTTTATGTTTCAAATTTGGAATTGTTTGGGACACACCTATGGGTACTTTGCTACAATAAACATGCAAACATCAGAGCACAGGAAGGAATGTCAGCACAGAAGCAAAATGTCTACACAAAGGTAATGCAGTATAGCTGCATGGCACCATAGGTTCATATGTGTATCACAGGCTAACAGGGACAAAGGCTTCATGCAGCCTACTCCTGCTTCTGTAATTTATGACATAGTGTGGGTCCCATGATAAGTGTAATCAAGGTTCAGGGAGCTGACACATTTAAAAGCTGTGGCATAGGAGATGCACTATCTACAATTCCCATGTCCATTACAGATATTTGTCCTAAACCACTTATGATTGCTTTGTTCCGCATTCCATTGTGTAACTTGCACATGATGTGCGTTACAGCAGACATGTGCTTCACATGGATGGGAAGCCTGTTACATATAGTGTGTAGTGTCATGGTTACATACCTGTCCCTCCAGCATGTCCTATTTATACCACAGTCAAGGTGCAGCTGTGTAGAACAAGTACATCTTGTGCTAGTCCTTTCTTGGATGTGCAAGGGGTACATAGTGGGATCTGACACCTCCCTGTGGGGCAGCCATACACCTCATCTCCAAACCATGTAGGAGGCAGAATCCACAGTTCTTGCCTTGACACGGTCTGCATTGGACATATTATGTACACTGTGTATTGGGTTACTGTGGGACCTCACTGGCTGTTACAGTTGTCAGATATGCCTGTGTACTTACATACCAAATGTGGCATTCCACTCAATGATAGGTGTGATGAGTGCCACATACAGTGTAACAATGACATTCTGGGATTTTCATGCCATTCCATACCTTTCTCTACAGGGTGTGCAACAGTGCATGGAGCACCACATCTTACATACCAGTGAAAAGCAAAGGCTAGATCACTCTCTGTGTCCATAAGTCATTGCCTAATTGGTAAACTGTTGGAGGTGTGCAGATAATATGATATTGTCCAGGGGGTGGATGACTACCAGCAGTATAGTATTGTACATTCCTTGGCATGTAGTATTTGTCAATAGCTCTGACAACAACTGAATGTGTGTGCCAGCCCATCCTGGGTAACTGTTCATTCTCTGTTGGAAACATTGACAGTTCCTTATTTGCAATCATCTTCAAATGTTGTTAGTCTGAGGTCACTGATATGGCTATCAGGGGTAGTCCCAGGAATGTTGTGTGTGTGCTGGTGACTGGTCTCATTGTAGTGTTAGCCTACACAATCTTATCTTCCAAGATAATTGCTATCAGACACATGGCTATCCAACGACTGACATACAAGTCTGTAAATAACCTCTACAATGCCTGATGGCCTAATCTTGTCAAATGCCTTCTCTGGTCAAGGTAGGTGGGGTGAGTAATTTTCTCCTCATCCATTGGATACTGTAACAATCAGGTCCAATGTTTAGGGTAGGCATGATCTGACCTTGGACAAAACAGGCTGGATTTGGGCCAGTATCCGCAGGTATACTACATTGTTACTGATCATTTCCATGGTAAGTCTTTTCATGGCTGTAAATGTAACACTACTTAGACATCTGGGGACATTGTTTGTCACTGCATGCTACTTGCCTTGTGTGTAACTATGATGTTGTTGCTGTTTTTCTTTTGGCTTTTCCCAGTTAGGGGTTGCCACAGCGGAACTCTGGTCCACTAATGATTGGCAGTCAATTTTTATGATGCCAAGGTGCCAGCCCGATGCCCAGCCTTCAATGAAGACATGCCCATTTATGCATGTCTTTCGAACACCACTCAAACACGAGGAGAAAATGCAGACTCCACACAGAAGGTGCTTCAGCTGGGACTCAAACAGGTGAACCTCTTGCTGTGAGGCGACAATGCTACCACTGCACCACCACAGCTTTGTGTGTAACTATCTATTGACTTTAATTCCATCATGGTTTCCAAGAAGGTAGTCTGCCAACATATCTGTATTTGTTGAGATCATAGTCAAGCAGTGGGGGGGTGGAGTCATACATACATACACCCTGGTAAAGGTAAGGAGAGAGTGTTTAGAAAATTATCCAGCAGTTGAACACCACTCAAGCAGTGTGTACTGCAATGACACAATTACCTTGTGAAGAATGCTGACAAGAGGGTAGTCCCCTGAATTGTTGCTGCCTGGCTACTACAACTGCTGGTCTCAACACAACCACTGCCTCCTGGGATACCATGGTCCTACACTTTGTCTGTCATCAAAAACAAAACATTAGTATCAAACTCTACATAAGAAGCAGGCCACAGCCTATTTGTTCATCCACATAGTTGTTCCATGTCATGCAAGGCTCTGTAAACCTTGACATACACTTTTCCAGACAGATGCCTTGAGAAGCAATCACAGCAATCATTACAGTGTGACATGTATTATGCCTAGTATTCCAGGGTTCTTAGGATTTTAGTAGGTTAATGAGTGGATGGTGAGTTGGAGCACAGGTGCAGTGTCACAATATGATGTCCAATGTCCAATGACATACACATGCAAGGTTGCTCTAGCAAGCACCACCGTGGCACTGATCCATGTTAGGCTACAATTTCAAAGCAAATCATGCAGCCTAACCTTCAACAGCTTCATGATGCATGTCTGTGTGCCATGGATTTGAGGTGTACTGCAGAGGAGTGGCCAACTTTGGCCAAAGTGTGTGTACCAACACATGTCCTATGTATGTCATACTGTACATTTATGAAACTGGAAAACATGTCTGTGTTCCTAGATCATGTCACCCAACATCCAATGTGCTGTCTGGTTGCTTGACAGACATTGTAGACTAGCAAGGCCAGAGTAATGACCAAAGAGTTGAACAAGTTCTCGGTTCATGCATGGACATCCACATCTTCATTGCAAGGTGTGTCTACAGACAGTGTGTTTGAGGCTGTCAACCCCAATGGTGTAGCAGCATGACCCTATCTTTGCTGGAGTCACATTTGTAGGTATGCTATTGCTACCATGCCTAATCATAGAAGTATAGTTAATTCAAGGGCCACATGGTTGGCAAACAATTGTATCCACTCAATCATGTTATGGCAAACTGTCAGGTTCTTTGTTACTTTAGGATAATTGTATAAAGGTAATAACATGTTACATTGCAGCATCTGTCAGGCCACTGCCTAACAAAGGCCTGCTGTGACGTACACACAAGCAAGTCTCTATTGCAAATGGCAGTATCAGTGACTACTGTGGAAATGTGGGTAGTGTACCAGACCCTATATTGCTATGCCACACAAACAAAACATGTGACAGATTTGACTACATAACAAACCTTGATTCCAAGCTGCCTCACACACCAGTCAGTACATATAGCAATGACCAATTTGAGAACATGCACACCTCACCACGTACTCCACCCACATCACACATAACTGCATGTGTGGAGCTCCTTACCAGACACATACACAAAGGACAGACACCTTAAAACCCCACTTGCAAGCTCAGTACACATACACATACCTCTGAAGAACACAGTACACATAATAGCATATGCACCACTGTCTCACCTGCCAAACACCTGAGGCAAAACACAAACTCAACCTTATTATACATAGGTGATTATATCATGTGACACATTGATGTCCCTGTCACCGGGCTGCACATGGGAAAGCTCACAGTTAGCTGTCTGTGAGGTGCAAGGATATGCCATAACTCACATGCATGCAGGGCTGTCAACATCAGTTGACATTATGATGATATAATAGCTCCTGTTGGAGTGTACAATGTAAGACATACTGTAGTGGTTTGTATGCAGACACATGACTGAGCTTACAGAGTCTGTTTGCAGCGAGTATGCTCCTAGCCTTCAGCTGTATTACGCCTTCACCTAGGATGATGGCTCAATACACATGGAAAATGATTGAAGTCAGTATTTGACTTATTGTGTGGTGTCCTTTTAAGGGATACAGTAAAAGTTATTAACATCTCTTTAGGTAATTTTATGGAAGATGACATCAGCAGGCCTTGTTCTGATCAGGACTTTGAAGGCACAAGTCACTTGCAACAGCCAAAATACTGCCAAATCCCACATCTTTCTAAGTCAGTGTGATGATCATATTTGCAGGGAGATGCGCACACACACACACACACACACACACACACACACACACACACACACACACACACACACACCAAGTGGGCTGGATTGAGATTAGAACCCCTACCATGAAATCAACAGGTGTTGTGGAAGAGAGGGGTCTGGAGATTGGCAGGACCTGCAAGGGCCAAAAGGGGCAGGCCATTGAAATTTGGAAGTTAATGTGGGATTCCCATTTATTATGCGGGGAGATGCACACACATACACCAAGTGGGCTGGAGTGAGATTAGGACCCCATATATATCTAGTATTACACAAGACAGATTACAGTATTTACAGCACATGTCATGGATGATGTCTGTTTTATCTGTGACTGCAGCAAACACTAGTGGAGTCCATAAAGTAGGTTCATATTGAACAGCGTGTATGGGCTGCAGAGTGACATTGCTTCTCAACTGTTCTCTGCATCTAGTAGCCTAGCAGTCACATAACTGTTTTTTATCCTAGCTATGTGTCTACAGTAGCCATTTTGGCCATATGTGGCTGTTTGCATTTGGATGGGCAAGCCTGTGGGCCAGTATAGTGTGCCCTGTCAATGCATGCATAGACAACATGATACATAACATCACCTGTTCACCTCTTGGTATATGTGTTTGACATCCAGCGAGCACAGGGGCTGTAGGGAAGTGCATTATCTAATGTTGAGCCTTTACATTTGGTCCTTTGAGCAACATTACATATGCATCATACTGTAGCTTTAATCACCATTGTTAGGGTATGTAAGACAACACAGATATATAAACATATATCTGTAGATAACATGGACGTAAGTATACATGGAGGTGTGTGTGTGTGTGTGTGTGTGTGTGTGTGTGTGTGTGTGTGTGTGTGTGTGTGTGTGTGTGCATATGGGGAGAGACAGAGATGTATTTGTCTATATATATACATATATATATATCTGTATTTATACAGGTATGTATACATATATGTATGTATCTGTAGACATATCAGTATATAACAAGTCACTTTTAGTGAGGAGTAACAGAATTGCACTCTGCTTAACTAAGTGTATGAGCATGCCCAGTGGGATTTTCATAGTTATAAAATGACTCTAGCCCACACCTACCTGTACTCCAGTCCAGGATTTGTGTTACACAAAATTACATCTGTCCCTGTTTCTGCAGTGGTGCATGTCACTGAACCTGGAAACAGCTTTCTTTAGTTGTGTGATATAATTAATATGTCACAAATGTTAATAATATTAAACCACGCACACAGAGTGACAGTCTGTAAAACAAAAAATAATTCTACCTGACATGTAAAATAAGTGGTTACATCTAGATTAGAAGCATGAATGCCACCACACAAGCTAATTGCTCTAGTCCTTTGAGCCACACAAGCTGCTTAAAAGATGATCATTTAAAACACAATCAACTGCATACATATGTATATTGTTATTCCTGCACTAAGTAAGATATAGAATGCATAATCAATTTCTATGTTACTGTTCTGAGACTGTCTGGTACACTGATATACCATTGATGCATTTGTGTTGCAGCAGTTACAATGGAACACTGCTGTATTGGGAGTGAGGAAACATAACCACATGTTCTGCTGGAATACACACTAGAATGACTATCATGTCACCCCACAGCTTAACATCTCCCTTGGCAGATGTACCAATAATCTGTTGCAGTATGACTGCATGACTATTCCATGCATGAGGCCTAGTGAGTACTCATGGAATCAAGGTAGTGGAATGGGTATCTGTAGTCCAATGTGGATGTAATTTCTGTCCAAGTAGTCCACTATATTTACTTGCATAATATATCAGATCCATACACACAATGCCATATAATAATAATCCTTATGAGTACTGTGTAGGTTATGGACTTACCTTGTAAATGCAGAAGTTGACACAACCATAGTTCATGGCTGACTCTGTCTAATACAAGCAGTACACAGCCAGTATGTGAGTAGGTACAGGATGTTTGGGTTGCCTGCCATCATTTTTAATTTCTGTATGTGAGTAGGAGTAAGGTGTCAGTCACTAAGGTCATAGGTTGTCATTGAATGTGCTATGCATTGCCTCTTAGCCTAAGTCAGGACAGACTGAGCATGCCTACATCTGCCTACAGGGACATTTTATTTATTTATTTATTTATTTTACATTTGTTGACTGGGAGCGTCCGACTGAGCCAAAGCCCTTTTTCAGCGGAGGACCAGGGAGAAAAGCTCCAGATATGTAATATTCACATGTAATTAAAACAAACAATGTTGAATAAAGATAGTTAGTGTTCAAATTTAGAGAAAATGAAAAAAAAGAGGATATAAGAATTATTTAGATATGCAAATCTTATTTATAATCATTAACACGTTCTTTCATCAGTAAGCCATATTGAGTGGCATACAGGTTGACAGAGGGGTAAGACTGTTAATACAGGAAAGAAGGTTAGGTAGGGGACACAATGGATAAACTGAAGCTAAGAGGAAGGAGTTTGGTCAAGGAGGATGTGAGCAGGAGCAGGTCCAGCATTTCTTGAAGTAATATTTCGTAGCTATTTAAAATTTTTGGGGGGGTTTGTTTGATTTCTGACATCTAAGGGGAGTTTGTTCCATTCAATAGTAGGGTGGTAACTATATACATTGCCGCTAGTTTTTGTTTTTGGTTTGTAGACATTTAGTATGTCTTGGGTTGCACTTCTGCGATGTCTGGTAGGAGAGTAATGTGAGATGAGAGATGATAGAGCTGGGCAGAAAGATGGTTGATATAGAATGGAGTGGATCATTTGTAATTGAGATTGGAGTAGTAGGTGAGGTAGTTCAAGCAAGTCAAGGAATTTAAGGGGGAGACAATGATGAGCTTTATAAGGTTGTTGAGCTGCAAGCCTGGCTACTTTGTGGTAGGCAGTCTCTAGCTTAGAAAGCAGAGAAAAGTTTAGATTAGTAAATATTTGGGAGCAGTATGTAAGGCAAGGGAGAAGATAGGCATGACTTAGTGCATGCCGGGCTTCTGTGGTGAGGAATCTACTATTTCTGTACAGGAGTCCTAGCTTCAGATGGGTTTTTCTGATGCAATTGTTAATATGTAAATCAAATTTTAGTTGGTCATCAATAGTTATTCTGAGTAATTTTATTTAGGGAGAAAGAGAAGCAGTTTAGTTTTTTTTTTTTTTTTTTGATTGAGGATGAGCTGGTGTTTTTTGAGCCAAGTTTCAACAGAATTGAAGGATGTTTGGGCAGTGGAAAGGAGTTCAGAGGGTGAGTTTGCAATAGTGATGACTGTTGAGTCATCAGCCTATTGGACAATGGATGACTGTGGACAGGAGTAGAGTGAGTTAGTAAATATATTAAATAGTAGAGGCCCAAGTATGGCTCCTTGGAGGACACCTGTTTTTACGTATAGGGGGGTGGGGTGAGAGTGCTAATTCCCATCTGACTGATTGCTGTCTATCAGTGAGATAGCTGGAGAACCATGCTACTGTATCAGAAGTGAAGCAGAGGTTTGTGAGTTTGTTGAGTAATAGGGAGTGTGAAACAGTGTCAAAAGCCTTAGAGAAGTCAAGAAATAGGCAAGATATAAGTTTATTATTGTCTCTGGCTAGAGAAATGGTATTGAGAAAGGATAGAAGAGCAGTAGTGGTACTGTACTTAGGATGGAAACCATGCTGGGTAGGAGTGAGAAGTTTTTCTTGTAGGAGATGAGGCATAGTTTGTTTGCGTATGCATTTCTCAAGTATTTTGGAGAGAGGAGAGAGTATGGCAATGGGTCTGAAATTAGATATTTCTGTGGAGTTACCTCCTTTGTGAATTGGAAGAGTATGTAACTGTTTCCAAATAGTTGGAACTTTAGATTTAGAGATTGAGTGGTTGATAAGGATAGATACAGGCACAGCCAGGGAATGTGCAGTAATCTGTAGAAAGTATGAAGGAATATGATCAACTGATTCAGAGCATGGTTTAAGTTTAGAGAGTAGTGATTTAATGTAGGTAGTAGGAACAGGTTTGAGAAAGAGAGAGTTTGTAGGGTATGCAAAAGGGGTGGATCAGGGAGGTTATAGGAGTTATAGTTAGGAGAGTTGCTATTAAATAGTTTGGTAATAGATTCTATGAAGTAGGTGTTGAAAGTATTGGCAGTCTCTTTGGGGGGCTTATCAGATCATGGGTTTGGTTAGGTAGGGTTTCTAGGGTGTAGGATCTGATTAATATTGTTCCAAAATTTTTTGGGGTCTGATTTTAATGTTGTTGGGGGATTAAAGTAGAAGGTTTTTTTTGCCATTGTCAATGAGTTATTTTGTTTGATTTCGAAGTTCTTTGAACTTTTGCAAGTCGGCAAGAAGTTTGGATTGTATCCATATTTTCCAGGCCCTAACTCTGCTTTTCACAAGACAATAGGTAGTTTTTGACAGCCAAGGTGAAATTTTGGCTTTTACTCAAAATTTTCTAGTTGGGGCAAGTGAGTTTAAGATAGTAAGGAAAGTAGAGTTAAAGGCATTAACTGCCTCATCCAGTGGAAGCTGTTTAAGGAAATCCCAGTTGACTCTAGAGAGAATGGTTTGGAATGTTTCAGGTTTAAAGTTGGTGAGATTACAGCAGGTAATATAACAGTGGGGTTTGGAAAGATGTGTGGCATATCTAAAAATCTTAATAGGCGAGTGGCCACTAAGGAGTTGGGTAATGTTTCAGGATTTTGATACTTACAAGGATTTGAAACTAGTATCCAGTCTATCAGGGAGCTTGAACTATGTGTTTTGTTGATGTGTGTAGGTTGAGAGATAAGCTGAGTAAACCTGTATATATTTATATGATGGTGAGAGTTAGGAGTATTGAGGTTCAGCCAATCAATATTTACATCCCCTAGGAGGATAGTTTCATTAGGGATGTTCTGGGAGAGATATGAAAGGTTTTCCAGTAGGGGAGTGTTGTCACCAGGTGGGATATATATATGGCTATTACTGTAATGGTATTATGGTGATTAACCTTCAGGTTTGCAGCAAGTATTTTGGCAGGTAAGAATGAGGGAAAGGTTTGTTTGATTTGGGAGAGAGTAAGTTTATTGGAGTGAATAAGAGCAACACTGCCACCTTTCTTTTTAATGTGATCTTGGCAGAGAATATTATAACTTGGGGGGGAGAATATCTTTATCTTGATGTTGGGGTTTGAGCCAAGTTTCTGTGACAGAGATGATGTCTGGGTTGTGATAAGCTATCCGTGCATGAAATTGACTTACTTTATTTAGGATGCTTCGAGTATTGATAGAATAGAATGATAGATGTTTGTTAGGTATGGGTGACTGGTTATAGTTAAGAGGATTGCTTAGAGGGGTGGATAATTTAGTAGTAGAACCAGGATTGGTATGTGTGTTAGTAGTAGGACCAGGACTGGAATGTATGTCACCAGATAAGAGCAGAGACATTGAGAAATAGTACATTTTTCTTTTATGTGGGTTGCCATAGACATCAGCAGAGGGTTCCTCCTCCAAGTCCTTCTGTGGCTGTGGTGACCTAGGAACTGGTGGGGAGCTGTGTATCCTGTCCCTTTGCTGATCCTGCTGCAGTTGTCTCCACAGGATCATATTATGTAGCATAGCATATATTGTGAATATATGTACACATGTGGCTGGAGAATATTGCAGGACTCCACCAGATATATCTAGGCACCAGAACCATGACTTCAGCAGCTCAAACACACACTCTAATGTTCCTAGTTTGTGCATGTGCCTCATTAAGGCATTCTTTTGTGGATGTATGTGCATTTCTGATGGGTGTCATCATCCACGGTTCCTGGGCATAGCCAGCATCCCCCAATAAATGGCCATGTGAGATGTCCCCCTAGCAAACATCTGGTACAGCTGTGATGTGTGCCAGATATGGGAGTCATGATAACTGCCAGGGCTGCCAACACACACATTCAGGATAATCCCCTGGGCATTGCACATGCTCTGGCAGGTGATGGAGTAGTATCCATTCCAGTTAATGTAGATTCCACTCTGATCACCAGGTGGAGTTTTGATGCATACATGTGTACAATCTATGGCACCTGGTGCCTTTAGGTAATGTGCTACACAGTAGAATTGTTGTATAGTGCAGGCTCTCACCTCAGGGAGAGGGGAAAAATATATGTCCTCACTGGCATGTGGTAGTATAGCATCCAGGAACCGATGTAGTATCCTGGATGCAGATGACTGTGACACCCCCATCATATCCCCAGTTAGTCTTTGAAAAGTACCTGTAGTTAGTATTCTAAGGGCTACACATACCTTTGTTTCCATGGCGATAATGGTTCACTTCTGTTGGATCTAGCTCTGAGTTGAAGGAAGCAAGCTCAGTAAGTTCTTGTAATATGTACCTGTCTACCCTGTAGCACTCTACAATCTCCAGCTCATGTAACTCCTGGAAGGTTACCCTGCACCTGAACACTCTTCTCCTTCTCAGCCTAGGCCTGTTATCAACAGCAACAGCAACAGCAAAATTGAAGTCAGCATCTAGCACATACAGATGTAACTGACTTGCAGCAGCCCCTAGCATTATTTCAGTTAAAATTCCCAAGTCTGTATTCCAGTGGTTCAGAGTATTGGTTGAAAATCAGACTGTAGGGTATGTGCATACTTTATACAGGTCTGATGTAGGTCTAGGATGTGAGATTGGCTAATTATTATGCATTTCACCTGCCTAGATTCTAATTAACATCATTTGCTGGCCCTGCATTATTGTGCAACATTGTACTCTGTGCAGCTCTGCACAGCATAGCTCATACAAAAGTCCAAATCAATAACTGAATATATCCCTTTTTCATTACTGGCTACCTACATCATCACTATGACCTGGGTGGCCTTTTTCATGAGAACATGGTCAGCTATGTGGCATGCCATGCAAACAAATGCACCAGCAATTAAAAAATTCTTAAAAGTAATGGGACACAACCCCCCCCCCTGCTGGCATCCACATCCAGTGGAAATATCAACATGGTATAGGAGCCTACACTAAAGGTATCTGCAGGCATGGTTGCTCTTTTTACAGATTCAACAAATTCACCTCATATGCATACATGTCCATGCTGACAGCCTGGTAACAACATGGTTTATAATGGTATGACCTGGGCAACAGCAGCAATGCACTACTATAAGGACCCAACACAAAGTCCTATAATACATTTCTAACAAATATTATAAAATACTCATTATTGCTTTTTTTTTTTCTTCAATTCAGCATGTTTCTGCACTGCAGAGTGTAATGCAAACATGCCGAAATCATTAAAAACAATTAATTTTATCTAATACTTGCACTTACAGACATCCACAATGAATTTTTCACACATCAATGTATGTGATCTAAACATTTCAGGGAAGTTCTGTCCATATTTGTAGACTTTTACATCCCCTACTTTCCATGTACACTCCTGTATGTGGAAATTTGCTATGGACAATTTGGACATGGACACAGGGTGTACACAGATGCCGTTCTGCTTGTTAGATCGCTTCACCTGGGTCATTTGCACACCTGCTTATAGGGAAAGTTGCATTACATAGAAATTTCCTTGTTTGCACATGCTTACTGAATCTACAGCTGTTCTCACTCATTTACACATCGCGCCATGATGCGTACACAAAAAAAAAATTGCGTCGGCTTTAATGAATTCCCCTGATGAATTTACTCCATCCTTATAGTGAGTCATTGTGATAACTATAATGGTGTGCAATATATGTATATATATATATATATATATATATATATATATATATATATATAAGGAAATCAAAACAGTAGGAACTGCATAACCACAAACCAAAAGAAAGAAACAGCTCCAGTGGAACACTCGAATAGTGCAGCAAAGATGATCACAATGGTGAAATAAATAAAATACTAGTTTATTGAGCACGCTTTCTTCTTGTGTATTCAAGACTTCATGATGAAGTCTTAGATACACAAGACAAAAGTGCGCTCAATAAACTAGTATTTTATTTATTTCACCGTTGTGATCATCTTTGCTGCACTATTCGAGTGTTCCACTGGAGCTGTTTCTTTCCTTTGATATGTATACATATGTTGATGCTATTTTGGCTCCTCTAGCCTAATAGCTCATTTTGTTTAAGCTGTCCTTCACTCATTTTCCCAAGGCTTGTAATGCAAAGCTGCCTGCCCCATTCTCCAATAATAAGTATTTATGGGCTACTTAGACTGTAGACTTTCTGCCAACTAAAACATATAGAAAATATTATACATTTTGTACTACATATAGTCATTATAATTCATGTTTTACTACACCTACTTAAACATATAGACAATAAAATAAATTGTTATTACACCTGGTGCATATAGGGTAGATTTTCTACTTAGACGTTGGAAATTGTTTTTCTTTCTTCTTTGGCTTTAGACTCTCCTCTCAGCCCAAGCCATTCTGTTTCACCCTCACTACCGCTCGGGCTCACTCCTCTCCCCTATCCTACCCCCATTCACAACCACCCCCTCTTTATTAAATTTATACTTCTCTAGTCACTCCCTTTCCTCTGCAACCATTCACAGCTCCACTCCTTCCTACCCATTGCCTCTCCACACATACTTCTACTTCCTTTCCCTCCTTTCTGTCTCTCTAATGCTCCATTCAATTTATCAAGCTCTTTTCCTCATCCCGTTTACCCTTCTTCTAACATTTCTAGGTCTAGTAACAGCAATAACTCCTCTTCTTCCCTCAGTCTCTTGCCCACACTACACTAATACTCCTCATAATACCTACTCTGACAGTAACACTACCCTCTTTAACTCATCTCCCATTCGCCATGCTAAACTACACATCTTCCCCTCTAAGTACACTTTGCACTTCTCACTATACTCCCACTCCCACTTTCTACAGTTACTTATCACTAAAGTCTCTAATATCATCCACCACTCCTTCCACTTCTTCTCTACTCTTACTTGCTCAGGCAACATCCGCCCCAATCCAGGACCTCCTAATTCTCCAAACTGTCCAAATCATACCTTCCCCAAGTGTTCTAAGTCTCTCCATATCACATCTCTCAGTTTCCAAAGTATCTGCAACAAAACCATCAAACTTCACACTTGGCTTACTCTTAACAAAACTGACATTTTAGCTGCCACAGGAACATGGTTAAAGCCCAGAATTCAGAACTCAGAATTTCTCCCTCCAAACTATAACATCGTTAGGGCAGACAGACAAAAGAAAAAAAGGAGGTGGAGTAGCCCTTATCTACCCTGATTCCCTCAATATTAGCCCATATAATGGTCACATCCCCACATTCCAAAATGCCAAAATTCTAATCTCCTTTCTTGAAATTAACCAGTCAAAAAAACGTTGTATTACTGTGCTATATATCCCACCAGGTAACAACATTCCTACACTGGAAGATATTTTATCTTGGCTTTCCCTCAACATAACAAATGAAACTATTGCCCTCGGAGACATGAATATCAATTGGTCTTCTGTCTCCTCTAACCAGTCTTCTGCCAGTATAAACCTTTTCCACTTCACTCAACTTATTAATAACGCTACTAGGTACAATAACAAAGCCAATGTAGGCTCCATCCTTGACTGGATTCTAGTTTCAAATCCATCCAAATTCACTTCCTCGGGCCCTTTACCTAACTCAATTATTGATCACCTCCCATCTTTCGCAATCCGAGCATGATCAGCCTTCCCAAAAAAATAATATTAAATTAGTGCAAAACTTCTCAAATTTCAAACCTTGTACTTTCAATAGCACCCTAAATAGCATAAACTGGAGCATCCTTAAAACTCTCCCCCTGAATGATAAGTACATTACTTTAATAATTCTTTCCTAGAATTACTAGATCCTTGAAGATTTAAAAGAACTAAAACACGTAACATCCCTTGGCTATCCAAAACTACCATAGAAAGCATGCATAATACGGACAAAGTGTGGAAAGCATGGCTTAAATCCAAAAATACATCCACACTTATGCAATATAAAAAGCTCTGTAACCAAGCCAAAAAACTCAGTGCCAAAGACAAGCAATAATACTTTTGGATTCAACAACATTATAGAAATAGTAACCCAAAATCCTTCTGGACTTACATTAACAACATCTTGTCCCCTGGCACAAAAAACAGTCATTGCCCACACACTGACAAACCTACTGAACAAATGGCTGGTGTCTTTAACTCATACTTTGTTAACACCATTGCCAATATAACCTCCACATTCTCCTGTCCACTCCCCAAATCCACTACCACTTCCCCTCCATCTCATAGCCCACCTCAAAATATCCCAAACTCTCCTTGTTCTACTCACTGGATATCTCCACCCACTGAAATTCTTCACCCAAACAGCATCTACACAACTACCCATCCTCCTCTCAACCTCTCTCCCATCCCTATCAGCTATGTCAAAAAACTGCTTCTACATTTAAAGCCCTGCACAAATTTTGCTGATAACATTCCTGTAAAATGTCTTAAACTTGCTACAGACTCAGTGGCATATCCCATAAACATTCTCATTAACAGATCTATCTATGTCCCTACTATATGGAAAAAAGCTATAATATTACCTCTCCATAAAGGGGGCCCCTCAACTGACATCTCTAACTTCCATCCCATTGCTATACTTTCACCAATCTCCAAAATCCTAGAAATATGTATTCAGAAACAGCTTTAAGATTTCCTTCTACAACACAACATTTTCTCCCCCACACAGCACAGGTTCCACCCAGGACATAGCACCTCCACTGCTCTCATTTCCTTCTTAGATACTGTCAATAAAGCAGGAAATATTGTATCTGCCTTTTTCTAGACCTGTCAAAAGCATTTGACACTATCTCCCACTCCATCCTCCTTTCTCAGCTCTCTAGTATAGGCCTATCTCCCCCTTCCCTTAACTGGTTCAGCAGCTACCTCTCTAACAGAGAATATGCTGTGAAATGGCAAAACTCCATCTGCCCCTTCATTCATAACCCTACAGGGGTGCCCCAAGGTTCAATTCTTGGCCCTCTTCTCTTTAACATATTTATCAATAATCTGCAACAAGTTATCTCACAGGGCTCCCTAATCCAGTATGCAGATGACTCCACTATAGTCTGCTCTGCTAACAATGTTAGCACGCTAAAACAAATTACACACGCTACTTTTTCATCAAGAGAATTCTAGCTACACAAAAAGCACCTCTCCCTCAATCCCAAAAAAAAAACTTCTAAACTTCACTCCCAAAAGAAACTCTCCCATCAACAAAACTGACCTTGAAATTTTCTCCCACAACTCCACTCAGATTGAGGTAGTTACACACACCAAACTGCTAGGAGTAACTATTGATGAAAATCTTAAATTTGATCACCACATCCAAAATAATATCAGTAAGACCCACAAAAAACTAGGGCTGCTATATAGACATAACAAATTTCTCTCTATCCCTTCCAAATAAGCACTCGCACAATCCTACCTTCTACCTTCTCTAACTTATGCAGCCCCCTTATTAACCAATCTGCAGTCTTCCTTAATGGCCAAATTAGACACTTGCTATAAAAAAATTGCTAAATTTGCCACAAATAATTGCCACTCTACTCACCACTGTACTGCCCTAAAGCAACTGAATTGTCTTGAACTCCCCTACTATCCTCTCTTTCTCCAACTTTCCACAACTCATACACTGATCTATAAACCTTATGACTGTCCAGCTCTCAGCTCCATTTTCTCCATGTTTAATACTGCCCATCCTCTTCGCTCTGAGCCCCAACTTCTGCTCCAAATACACAACCCATAACTCCCAGCAGGCCAATTATTACACTCGTGGATCTTCTATAAAATATGGAACAACCTTCCAGCTCCAATCTGACTACAACCATCACCAGCTATCTTCAAAGCTGCCCTCCACAGCCACCTCTCTTCTCCGTGGATATGTAACTGCTCAACTCCTTCTTCAGCAGTTACCTAAATTCTAACCTACATATAAAACAGTATAACTCTGTTTGCACTCAAATTCACCTTCTTTCACTACTGTAACTTGCACCCCTTACTCTAGGTTGATGTGGCTTTCCCCATGGTCACTCTGTTCTATGTAAATACTATGTAAATAGTAGATTAGAAAACTTTTATGTTCTTGTTTGATATAACTAATTAGTTTATATGTATAGCGGTCGGTTGTACTTTTTGTGTCATTTGGTCACTTTATACTATGCAGTATCTTTTCTAACCAAATTCTAAAGTTATTGAAGCCTTTATATACTGCTTTTTAGTGCAATTTATGAATCTTTTTGTATATTGGCAAGTTCTACTACTGTGTCATTGACACTTTATACTGTGAACAATCACTGTACTTTGTTTGTGATTCTTCCTGTTACTGTGGAGCTTTTCTCCAAGGGCTTCCACTGAAAATAAAATGGGCTAGCCTGACCCAGTGGACTTTCCCGGTAAATAAATATATATATATATATATATATATATATATATATATATATATATATATATATACATATATACATACACACAGTATATAAATATATATATTATATATATAAATTATGGTTAGGATTACTAGATAAGTGTTGCACAATTGTGCATCACTAATTTTCAGGAATTTGACTGACATGACACCTCACTGCTTAGAATATATGCATTGTATTTGAATCGATATGCCCTTTGCATTACCACTGATTAGCAAACAATGAATGAACCTTGCATAGGAACGCAGAGAAAACATTGCAGACTAAAACCCACAGACATGGAGTCCCAACTGGCCAGGGACACACATTCCATTACCTATACGTCAGAGATGTATATCATGTGAAGAGATGGCTCAAAAGGGTAATTATAACTAAGTACCAGGTGCTATGGAACAGGAACAGGATGGCAGGTGTCTCTAAATGGCAACTTTACAAGGGATGTTCCTTAGTTTGGTTCAGAAATCTTTGGTTTCACTGAATGTGTGCTACTGTACAACACAGCAATAATTTGCCTGTTCAGAAAAGACTCCCAACACCTGAGAAATATACTTCTTACTCTGAAAAAACATGCATAGTAATGTCAAACACTACAGACCAGAAATATCCAGTAGAAATGAACCAACACTAAAACAGGGATCCTCTTATGAGGCATGCTGTCAGCTAAATATAAGAAATGTCTTGATACCGGTTTTTGCTAAAGAATCCAGAAAGCCAAACACTTTTGTTAAGCATTAGTCTTTCTCAAGCAATAGCAACCTCATACATCATTATATTAAACAGCTAAAAGGGAAATGTGGTGTGTGTGGCCTTTCCCTAATAGAAAGCACAAAAATTCAGAGAAATATCAGTTCTCATTCCTCTAAACACAGTCTTGTGAATTTTATGTTGAACTTTCACTATATTTTTAGAAACCCATATATTTCAATGCAAGCTTACGCAGCTATTTATTGGCTATGGTTTAATATTATTTATTAACATACTCTGTATGTTATATGAAGTATGAAAATATAAATAATTTTAAACTTCTGATTGGAAGATTTTATTATGCTGCTGTAAAGGAGTTCATAGCAGCTTAACTTGGCATTTTAAGTAATAAAATTTGCAAAGCTGTATCTGCGGAGTTATACGTGTACAAATAATTTATTTGATGCATAGCTTTCAACCTCTTAGTGCAAGAAATCTGGACAAAGCTTAAAATAATAGTGGGGGGGGCCAAAAAATAGGGCCAGATTTTAAATATTGCTCTTAGACAGTTGTTAGAATAACAGACTGTGTACTTACATACATTTTCTAAAGGATAAGAAGTGTGAAACTCAAACGCCTATCATTATTTAGTGAATTTAATCCACACTGGTTTGCCAGAAAACCACAAGTTCTGTGAGGAACAGATCAAAAATATCAGACAAAAATCTGTACATTCTGCGATAATATGGGCAGTTGAGAGGTATGATTTTTTTAAACCAAACATTAGACATCATTTGTTATATCAGTTCATTGTAACAGTTGTGAAAAATCCTTTAGACTATGACCTCATTGAATTTTGTCTTTCATGCATTTATCAGCCACTGCCCTGTTTATTCTATTTAAGTTCATAGGGAGACAGAGCCTCTCTCAGCAACCAACAGGCACAAGGTACCTAACCAGTTCTGAACAGGAAAGGACTCCATCTAAAACTATGCAGCAAGCTTTTAGACAAAGTTATACATTGTCCCCAGAGTAGGCATTGGAAATGTGCATTGAAAATTATAGATGATCAAGTGACATCATATTACTCTGTAATGATTTGAAATGATAAACTGTATTAAATTCAATAAATTGCCTGAGGCTGTTTATTATTTTATATGTTGGAGTATAATCCTGTAAGGGGATGCAAGGAAAACTGCACAAAACAAATTTAAAGAAGTTTAAATAGTTTCATGTATTTTTCATTGCTAGATACTGTTTCATTACTCTAATTGCATGTTTACTGAATTACTTAACTGTAAAGTGCTTTTTCATACTGAGAGTTGTATTTTCTGTTTGTGAGTGCTCTATCAATGCTTTTCTATGCATTTTTGATATTTTGAGGTTTCTGTGTTCTAGTCGGGTATTATATAACTGATTTGTTTGGAGTTAAAAGCATTCTCTAGAGTCTCCTTGCTCCTTTATCTGTTTAAAACTTTCATTTAGTGGCTACAGCTAGTAGCTGTAATAGTGTGCATTAGTAATTGCATTTTTATTTAATTATTAAACTGTAAACTGCTTTTTCATACTGAGACTTGTATTTTCACTTTGTAAGTGCTCTTTCTATGCATTTATCGTGAGGTTTCTGTGTTCTGCTCAGGTGGAATAATCTTGATAGAGGCCTGCTGTTGTCCAGGCCTGGTAGTTTTGTTTGTTGAGTTTCCTGTGTTTCTGGCAGCCATTTTCTGCTGATAGTCTGTTGTCTTCATTATTATTGAGAGTAACAAGGTTTCCTGATCTTTTGCAGCATGAGTGATTGGGTAATAGCAGGGGTTAGTAGGACTGAGTAGTAATTCGATCTTCTTGATTCTTCCATCCTTTCTGGTATATAAACCCTGTGTCTACAAAAGGCTGTGCTTGTATTTACCAGGCTGTGGATGGTGATTCATTACTGAGACTAAGCAAAAATTCCTTAACATTCCAAGAGCAGGATAAGTTATTTCTTACACTTATTTCATTGAATTGCACTTCTGTAATGCTTATAATTGTGCTATAAAGTTAATCTACTACATTTTTCACTGTTATAAATCTTTTTTACTGTTTCACTGCATTTATGTACTGTTTTATACTGTTTTAACTGTATTTTTCATTGCTAGATACTGTTTCATTACTCTGTTTACTGAATTACTTAACTGTAAACTGCTTTTTCATACTGAGAGTTGTATTTTCTGTTTGTGAGTACTCTATCCGTGCTTTTCTGTACATTTTTGATTTTTTTGAGATTTCTGTGTTCTAGTCAGATATCATATAACTGATTTGTTTGCAGTTAAAAGCATTCTCTAGAGCCTCCCTGCTCCTTTATTTATTTAAAACTTTGATTTAGTGGCTACAGCTAGTAGCTGTAGTAGTTTCCCACCCCTCCTCCCTGTTGTTGTCTTGTTCTTATATTTGGTGGCTTTGCAGTTGCCCGCCCTTATGGTATTTTTGGTCTGGGACACTCCTCTCAGTCTAGCATCATTAATTTCTTCTACCTAATAGAGAGAGAGAACATTTGTGAGGGCCAACCCACTTAGATTCCTAACCTTGAATTACCTTCTGTTCCAGCTTTCTCCTTTTCTACTTTAGTAAAAAAATATCTAAGCTTGTTTCCCCCTTTCCTGTAATGAGTCTAGTCCAGATACAGATTTGCTGTATCCAGGATTGTTTGTAAGCTTCTGAGCCCCCAAGCCGTTCTGTGTTGGAGGGAAGCCTTCTAGCTTATCAGTGGGAGTGGTAAGCACTAGGTAATCTATCTACCACATAAGGAGTGGTTTCTGGCCTAGAAATTATAGTTATTGGCTTTTTGGGCAGCTTTTCCATCTCTCTCAACCTTCTGATTTAAAAGCCTGCATTTGCACTTGTTTTTCCCCTTTCCTGTAAATAGTCTAGTCCAGATACAGATTTGCTGTATCGAGGACTGTTTGTAAGCTCCTGAGCCCCCCGAGCCTTTCTGTATTGGAGGAAGCCTTGCAGCTTATCAGTGGGAGTGGTAAGCACTAGGTAATTTATCTACCACATAAGGAGTGGTTTCTGTGCCTAGAAAGTATAGTTATTGGCCATTTGGGCAGTTTTTCCATCTCTCTCAACTTTCTGATTTAAAAGGCCACATTTGCACTTGTATCCCCCCTTTCCTCTAACTAGTCTAGTCCAGATACAGATTTGCTGTATCCAGGACCGTCTGTAAGCTCCTGAGCCCCCCAAGCCTTTCTGTGTTGGAGGGAAGCCTTCTAGCTTATCAGTGGGAGTGGTAAGCACTAGGTAGCGTATCTACCACATAAGAAGTGATTTCTGGCCCATAAATTGTATTTATTGGCTGTTTGGGCAGTTTTTCCATCTCTCTCAACTTTCTGATTTAAAAGCCCACATTTGCACTTGTTTTCCCCCTTTCCTGTTACTAGTCTAGTCCAGATACAGATTTACTGTATCCAGGATTGCTTGTAAGCTTCTGAGCTCCCCAAGCCTTTCTGTGTTGGAGGGAAGCCTTCTAGCATACCAGTGGGAGTGGTAAGCACTAGGTAGCCTATCTACCACAAGAGGAGTAGTTTCTGGCCCAGAGTTGTGGTTTATTGGCCTTTTGGGTAGTTGCTTCCACCTCTTTCAACTTTCTAGCTTAAAAGCCTGTGTTTGTGCTTGTTTCCTCCTTTCCTGTAACTAGCCTAGTCCAGGTACAGATTTGCTGTGTACAAGACTGCAAGCTTCTGAGCCCCCCAAGCCTTTCTGTGTTGGAGAGAAGTCTTCTAGCTATATCTAGCTTATCAGTGGGAGTGGTATGCACTAGGTAGCCTATCTACCTCAAGAGGAGCAGTTCCTGGCCCAGAAATTGTAGTTTATTGGCCGTTTGGACAGTTTTTCCATCTCTCTCAACTTTCCGGTTTGAAAGCCCATGTTTGACCTTGTTTTCCACCTTTCCTGTAACTAGTCTAGTCCAGATACAGACTTGCTTTATCCAGGACTGTTTGAAAGCTTCTGAGTTGTGCCAGAGTCTGCTCTTCAATTTTTCCTTTAGATCTACTAGTTCTCTTCTCTCCTACAGTTATACTAGCTTATTAGTCTAGCACTTTACCTTACTTCTTGTAGCAATTATTGTAGCATGTAAGTGCTACCAGCACTAAACGTTCTGCAAGGAAATAGATCTAGTACTTATTATCAATGCCCACCCTTCCTGGCATGTCTAAAGGTCAGTTCCCTGTGCATATTCCTATTAACCTGGTGAACTTGGGCATCCTGTGGCAATGTAGCAACTGCCTTATGTACACTGACAACACTCTCCTCTTACCATCCAACACTCAGACTTGCAAGAGATGCACTTATATATCCAAATTGGAAGCCACGCATTCTCCAGCTAAGACCAGAATAGCTGGTCAAGAGGAGAAGGTCAACACTTACACCACACCACATGGAACACATAGCCCTCTGGAACACACACCAGCACTGTCTTCACATAAAAACACAAACCACACACCCACCTTCATGGAGACTCGCAATAAAAATCTACCCAAGCAGCAGAGACCTCCAAAGCAGAAACACACTTGACCACCACAACATAACACTAATCACGAGACATAACTCTCCTAAACAGTGTGCCACTCAATCAAAGCCCCTAAGGCAAAACAGCATGCCCAACACACTAGTCATAGGTGACTCGATAGTGAGGCACACTGATGTCCCACTCACTAGCTTGAATAAGGAGAAAGTAACAGTCAAGCTGCCTGTCAGGTGCCAGGATCTGACACATAATGCATGCACTCAGGTGACTCAACAACAGGTACAAATATGACTCTGTCATTGTACATGTGGGTGTGAATGATGTACCTCCCTGGACTACATGAAAAGAGACATGGAGGTGCACTCAGATTATGTAGCCCAGGCAGGTATGACCCTAGCCCTGAGCAGCATCCTACCATCACCCAGAAAGATACCACAGTACAAGCAGAAAATAATTGATTTCAACAATTGGCTAAGTTTCTGGTGTCACTCTAAGGGGATCCAGTATCTGTCTGCCTGGGATGACATGACTGACAGACCTCGATGCTTTGCCAGAGATGTCCTGCATCTGTCACCCCTGGACTTCCAGATACTGGCCAAGGCTCTTGCCACCTCTATAGTGTCTTTTTTAGGTGGTGTACCAAAGACCAAATTACCACCGTAACAGCTACAAACAAATGCAATCTGAGGGTCATGTGGCTCAATGCTAGAAGTCTAAATCTCAAAATGCACTTGCTCAAGGCACTCCTTAAAATGGAGAACATCAACATTTGTACTGTAACAGACACCTGGTTCAAGGCAGCAGAAAGCACCCCTGCACTACCAGGCTATAACTCATTCCACACCTTTCGGCCCCAGAACTTGGACTGAAGCTCCAAAGGAGGTGGTATTTCCATATTCATAAAGGATGTGCACACCTCTAGACTGGTAGCCCAACATAATGTATCAGAGATATTTTCAGTGCAGCTAACATTGTGTAAGACAGAGATTCAGGTCATAGTCTGCTGTAGGTCCCCAACCATGTCACAAGACTCGCACTCCACGTTCCTAAGCACCCTGGAGAACATTAGGGTCCAACCTAACACTCTCTTACTAGGCGACTTCAACTACCCCTCCATTAACTGGGTAAACTACTCATGTACCAATACACTTGCCCAACATTTCCTGGAGTTCATTAATTCCAATGCCCTGGACCAGCTCATTCTTACACCCATTAGAGGTAGTAACATCCTTGACCTGGTCATTACTAAACATTACTTCAACTACCCCTCCATTAACTGGGTAAACTACTCATGTGCCAATAATCTTGCCCAACATTTTCTGGCGTTCATTAATTCCAATGCCCTGGACCAGCTCATTCTTACCCCCACTAGAGGTAGCAAAATCCTTGACCTAGTGATTACTAACATGGGTGACCGTTGCTCTACACCAATAGTCAGCTCCTCCCTGGATAGATCCAACCACAAACTAATCACCTTGGAAATCCACATCCCTCCCACTTCACCAGCAAAGGTAAACACCATGAAAGACTTCTCCAAAGCTAATTTTGGGATCATAAAAACAGAGGTGGCTGACTTCATGGCACTCATGCAAATGGAGAATAGTTGCGTGATCGCAGAATCATACACCAATGCACTGTACATACACTTACACAAATGCATGGATCTCGCCATACCCAATAGAACCAAGACACTCTCCTCCAAAAAAAAGAAGCCAATCTGGTGGTCCCCTGCCATAAACAAACTCTACAACAGAAGGAGGAAACTGATGCGGAATAAGATGATGTCCCAAGACTGGAAAAACTCCGTTATCTGCCTCACAAAATGTTGAGATCCCTCATCAAATCCTCTATAGCTAGGTATGAAAACAGAATTACAGAAGAAAGTAAAGACAACCACAAGGCCTTCTATAGTTATGTAAAGAATCTCCACAGCAATATCCAGATTTGATCTGCGCTACTGCACAATGGTACCTCCTATACCGAGCCAACAGATATTGCCAGTATACTGGCCGACAGATTCAGTGCCAACTTTACCCCCCCCCCCCCAAAGGACCAATCACAATACCAGCAGATTGTCAGGCACCCAGTAACTCTGCTGCACAGGTTAAAACAGCACTGTCCAAGGCCAAGAATACAGCTTCTATGGGACCTGACAATATCCCTGGTTGTGTTCTACATGAACTACAGAGTGAATTGGCAACTCACCTGTATGCCCTGTTCAATCACAGCCTCACCTCAGGCTTTGTCCCTGCCGAATGACGCACTGCTACAGTCATCCCTCACCACAAAGGAGGAGCAACTACAGACCCTGGGAACTATTGCCCCATTATCCTGATGAGTCTGATATGCAAAGCTATGGAACACATCATAATGGACCTGATAAACAAGGATATAGGGAATCTCCAAACTCTGGATGACACACAATTTGGTTTTGAGAAGGGTAGTTCTTGTCTGCTCAACTTGGTCGACTTCTTTGAGTCAGTCACCAGAGCTGTGGATGAAGGCAAGGTAGTTCATACAGTCTACCTTGATCTGACCAAGGCTTTTGATACCATTCCCCACTCAGGAATCATAGAAAAACTCACTAAGCTTGACATCAACCCCTATGTCACTAGGTGGGTTGCAAACTGGCTCACAGATAGAACCCACAGTGTGAAAGTAGCTGACTCCAAGTCAGTCTGCCGATTAGTCACGAGTGGAGTCCCACAGGGTTCGGTCCAGGATCCTCTCCTGTTTGATATATAATTCTCTGAAGTCCAGGCCAACAAGAAGGGACTCTGGCTGACAAAGTTCATAGATGATTGCAGGTTGGGAGCTATTATCAACTCCCCAAGTGACGTTGACATCCTACAGGATGGCCTCACTGTGACCAACGACTGGTGTCAGAATCATGGCCTTAAGCTCAATGCCAAAAAAATACGTCCTCATCCCCTTCGGGAAGATCCCGGTTCCAATGAATTACCACATTGATGGTAGTTCACTGAACACAGAAGGCATTATAAGAGATCTGGGAACACAGGTTGACAGCAACCTCTCTTTTGATCACCACATTGCCACTGTGGTCAGAAAGTCCTTCTATGTGGCACATCTCATTACTACGGGTTTTGCATCCAGGAAGAAAGAGGTCATTGTCTCCCTCTACTCTTCTCTCATTAGGCCAATCATCGAGTACAATGCCCCATTATGGCATTTATCTCACTAGACACCTGCAACAACTAGAGAGGCCACAAAAGTACCTCACATAGAGGATCCTAGGCCTTAAACACTTGTCCTATATGGATAGACTCAAAAAACTCCAACTATTCTCTGTCTCATATCGTCTACTTAGAGGTGATCTTTGCTTGACTTATAAAGCCATGTCTGACCCAGCTATGTGAGAAATGCTACATCTAAAGAAATCCCAATCCCTTCACACCACCAGAGACCTCAACCTCATTACCACAATTAAAAGAACATGCTGGAGGGACAGGTTCATAACCCAGAGACTGCCCATGCTATGGAACAGACTTCCCATACATGTCAAGCAGAGCACCTCGCTGACCCTCTTCAAGAGTAATCTTGATGAGTGGATGAAAACAGAAAATTCACCCCGGGGATAACTCCAGTGGCTCTACTCGACAGATGCACTGGGAACCAAGGTCGGGTGGCACTGTGCCAGTGGCTAGGCTTGTAAAGTCCCCAGGGCTATTAGCCTAGTACACACCTATGAACCTATGTATTAATTATCTGTGCACTAGTCTAGTTGCTTATGCACATATTAATGTGTTTTTACAGCATAAGCAAAAATAAACATTAAGTGCTGGCATGGGAAGGTTCTACAACCCAGAACTACGTTGTCACAAACAAGATTGTAGTATGCAGAACACACAGTGAGGATGGGGATGGCATGTTATAGGTGCAATTCTCATGAAATGGAAGAGTCTAATAAAGACAGCAAATGGAATAAGTAACAAAAAAGAGGGAGAGAGAGTTGAAGAGTCTTTTTAGCTGGTGTGAAGAGGAGCCAAAGCATGAACAAAAATGTGTATTGAACACAGTGTAAAAAACGAGGAAAACTTTATCTTTAAAAGCTGATTATAGAAGGCATTATCAAATGATGTAAATGAAGCATCCTGTGACTATGTGAGGTATTGCCATCTGTGCCAGGGAAAATAGGGCAGTGCATGTGTAACATATGCCAGCATAATTAGTTAGAGTTTAGTAAATCATATTGTGACATTTGACTATCACACTGACGTGTACAGATGCTTATGTTAAAAATGTATCAACAGTGTGAGAAGGCATTCCAGAAAATTAAAGGGGCGTTGTGAAGAACCCCTGTGTTAGTCAGTCCAGATTACAGCAATGCCAGTACCGAAGTACTCTCAAGACAGGGTATAAGTTAATGTGTTCCCAGACAGGCCCATTTTTCTAAAGCAACATTTTTCCAGGGTCACTTGAAAAACTTGCCTGAGTCTTCAAAGGGGGGGCATGATGATGTGGGGTATTTCCTCTGTGCCAATGAGAGTAGGACAGTGCATGTGCAACATATGCCAACATAATTAGATGGAGTTTTGTAAATAATTTTGTGCCATTTGACTATCACACCATTTTGCACAGATGCTTATGTTAAAAATGCATCAACAATGTTATTATAACTAATTAAATGTTTAAATAATTAATTCTGAAAGGGAAGAATAGAAGTAATATTGCAACAGATCTTAGAAAAGTTCTGAGTGTGTACTGTACTAGAGTCAGGTGATCGAATGTGATGTGATTCTATAACCAGCACTGAGAGGATGGAACTCGCACAGCAGTTTGTTTTCTTTTCTTTCTTTCGAACATAATATAAAAATCTATGACAGTTATCATAGTAAGATCAGTTCTGTTCAATAGTGGGAAGCTCATCACCTTGCCTAGTGGAAGTAATTATCTCTGCATTGCCTTATTGTCTTAATTAAGCTAGCTAGGAAACAGTTATTCTTTAAGCAATCAAGAAATACAGTGAGATTAGCAAATTATTGCTTTTCTGCATCTGTTTGAATCTGTCCCAACTGTGTTTATATTTTGTTTCCCCTGTGACTGAAACTGAGATGTTTATTATACCTAGATATCTAATATTCGCATGTTTTCTATGTTATTATTTTTATTAAATATTTGTATACCTTTCATTGTGGCTGATCTTTTAGAGATTACTTTTAATGTCTTGAGAGTACCTATGCTTACTTTAGTGACACCGTGAACACGCCGAAAAGCCTGGCTACTTTGGTTACAATCTACCATTTATATTCATATTGATTTTACTCAGTATAATTGGATACCCTTGTAAGAGCCTGAGAGTAGTTGACTGGTGGCAGTGAAGTTTACCTTATAGTCTGGGAAGAAGGGGACACAGCTAATAAATCTATGCCAACCTACCCCAGGAGGGTGTGTGTGTGTGTGTGTGTGTGTGTGTGTGTGTGTGTGTGTGTGTGTGTGTGTGTGTGTGTGAAAATTAAATACCCATGTGTTGGTGTGTCAGCTACTTGGAACTAACACACAGTGCTCCAAAATGTGTCTTGTTTGGGATCTGGGGAGACAGAGTCCCATCCAAGGGTCTGGAGTGTGTTGTTCCCGATATTCTCTTGGGAGAGACCATGCTTGATGCATAGAGCTGCATTTGAAAATGCTGTGTAAATCCATTCCTGTTTTTAGTGACCATCTCTCACTGGTGTCAGTGGTGAGGACTGAGGCTCCTTGATTACTGGCCCGGGTAGAGGGCTGCCACACATCATCTTACCCGTTCTGTTTCTCAGTTCATTACTTTTCAGTAAATACTAAAATTAAAGCTACTTTCATGTTCTCTGTTACTGGCAACAGGTAAGGCACAGAATAATATATTAAATAATATTACAGATTACAGCAACCCCAAACATACTTTTTGGTGAGTGCTAAATTAATATAATCCCTTGCTTTAGACATGCAGAAACAAAAAGGTGAGCAGCAAAAACTGTAGCTTTGCAGACTAATATTCTAAACGTTCTCAGATACTACCTTCAGGCTAAACCGTGGAAGTACTTCACAGTATATGTTTTTACCCCACCTGTTAAAAGAGACCTTAACCAGAAGCACATGGATGCTTGTAGGATGATTCTGATTATTAAATTGTTGAAAAACAGATGACAGATCAACATGGGTTACAGGCATGAACTTGTATTTCTAGTGATACCACAATTTATTAAATTAAAAAAAAACAATACAGCTTTGAAAAAACACTAGGAAGGAAGAAAGGATATAAACAAACAGTTTGATGGCAGACAAGTAGGTTGAAAACATTTCTTATAATGCAAGGACGTATCTCACAAAAAACAACCTAACAGTATTATAACATGCATACTTGTATAAAATGGGCAAGGTTAACACATGGTGAAATTACAGGTAGTTCATACATAATAGTAACTGCATGCACCATAGATGGAAAGTTTCCACTTCAGTTTTTTGAGGCCCACCTCATTGAATCCCATTCGACGAATGTTATT